>NC_083584.1:51684227-51689227 GCF_027579695.1 Neoarius graeffei
TTTTCACTGGTGATGGTGTTCAGAACATGGAAACAGATGTAAATCCGTTTAAAGTCCCTAAAGGTAAAAAGAGGACAAGGGACCGATCTAGTCCTGGGGCACAGACCAAAAGGAGAGAGCTGTTGATTGACCTCAACTCTACTGATGCGGAGAGTGAATCCGAATGTAACTTGACCTGCAGTCTACGGCAAAGCGGCTTCTCTAGTCGCGAGTATACTGTAGAAGACATCAAGAGTTTTTTGTTACAGACCAAAAATGCTAGAAATGTGAAAGTTGACGAATATTTTCCCGACATTGATCAATTTATGGTAAAAACTAGATTATATATGGCTGAAGGGAAATTTACAGATAAGGAGGGTTACCGTCTGATACCCCTTTTCCATCAAATCAGTTCCAGGGCTGGTTCGGGGCTGGTGCTGGTTCACAACTCGTTCAACTTGCGAGCCAGCTGAGAACCAGTTTGCTTTTCCATAGTTCGTGGTGCTAAGCGAAGCCACGTCATTACATCGCTGTATACGTCAGTTACATCGCTGTATACGTCAGTTACGTCGCTACGTTTGCATAAACCTTGGCGCGAATATCGAAGCAAAAACAACACAGAAGAAGCAGCAGCAACAACAACAATAATAATAATAATAATAATAATAATAATGGATGACTTCGCGTTTGTACAGCTGCGGCTTCTCGTCGCTTAAAAATGGCGATCTTTCGCGGTCTTGTTATTGTTGTTGGTCTTAACAACTCCACCCCCCCGCTGACATAAGCGATTCTTTCCTCTGGCCCAGCAGAGAGTTGGTGCTAGCCTGGAACCGGTTTTTCTGGCCCCAGAGCCAGTTCTTTGTCAGTGGAAACAGAAAACCCGGTTCCAAACTAAGCACTGGCCCCGAACCAGCCCTGGAACTGCTTTGGTGGAAAAGGGGCATGAGTAAGTTTATCACAAAGCTAAGAGCTTTGTTAAACACTGATATGAGTCAGTAAATCTACGACGCTGTTTTGTTCTCAAAATGAAGATGTTGATATATTTTTTTCTTTTATTTCCTATTCATAGGGGAATTTAAGATTGCTTCGTTAAATTTGAATGGAGCAAGAGATGGTATGAAGAGGGCTTTGCTCTTTGAATTAATTACAGAAAAAAACATTGATGTGATTTTTGTACAAGAAACACACACAGACACTAATAATAGTGCTGATTGGCCAAAGGAATTTGGGGGTTTGTCAATCTTAAGCCACAACACTTCAGTCAGTGGTGGTGTTGCTATTATTTTTTCACAGACCTGTATTCCTTCTTCGTATCGGGTTGATGAATTTATTAAAGGTAGACTCCTAAGAGTCAGAGCACAATTTGAGTAACTTTTTCGTCTTTGTTTGTGTCTATGCGCCAACAGACAGGCGTGAGAGAATGATTTTTTAAGCATCTTAGATGGTGTTTTAAAGGATTGTGATCCTGGAGAGTTTTTTTACTTCTTGGTGGGGATTTTAATTGTACAGAACTTAGTATAGATAGGAATCATATGGAGCCTCATATGCCTTCTCGTAAGAGGCTCATTGAGTTAATTAATTCCTATGATCTGTCTGAGGGCGGCACGGTGGTGTAGTGGTTAGCGCTGTCGCCTCACAGCAAGAAGGTCCTGGGTTCGAGCCCCATGGCCGGCGAGGGCCTTTCTGTGTGGAGTTTGCATGTTCTCCCCGTGTCCGCGTGGGTTTCCTCCGGGTGCTCCGGTTTCCCCCACAGTCCAAAGACATGCAGGTTAGGTTAACTGGTGACTCTAAATTGACCGTAGGTGTGAATGTGAGTGTGAATGGTTGTCTGTGTCTATGTGTCAGCCCTGTGATGACCTGGCGACTTGTCCAGGGTGTACCCCGCCTTTCGCCCGTAGTCAGCTGGGATAGGCTCCAGCTTGCCTGCGACCCTGTAGAAGGATAAAGCGGCTAGAGATAATGAGATGAGATGAGATGAGATCTGTCTGATGTATGGAGAAATTTCCACATGGATCAAAAACAATATACGTGGGTTCATGCTTATGATGATATGCTTTCTCTGGCAAGGCTAGACCGATTTTATAGTTTTAAACACCAGCTTGTTTTTTTTTAAACATGTTTTATCCTACCTGTGGGATTTTCTGATCACAGTATGGTGCTTTGCACTTTTTTATGTAAGTGCAACCAGACACAAAAGTGCATATTGACATTTTAACACTAGTTTACTACATGATAGTCATTTTAGGGATGTTTTAAAGTTTTTCTGGAAGGATTTTAGAACCACAAAGTCTACTTTTCAGTCTCTGCAACAATGGTGGGATTTTGGCAAGGCTCAAATAAAACAGTTGTGTCAGCAATACACTTCGCATGTCACGAGTGACAGAGATCAGCATATGAAAACCTTGGAGAATGAAATAATGGAACTCCAAAGGTTAGCTGGAGTCACTGGAGATTGTTTATATATGGAAAATTTAAAAATTAAAAAGAATTTTTTAACGGACTTGCTGGGCATTAAAGCACAAGGAGCTCTGGTCAGGTCTCGATTCCAGAGTGCAAAATTAATGGATGGACCTTCTAAATTCTTTTTTAATCTGGAAAAGAAAAATGGCCAGAAAAGGCTTATACATGGTCTTGTTTCTGGAAATGGAAATCTCTTGACCAACCATGGTGATATTCGTAGGAGGGCAGTTGAGTTTTTTCAGGATTTGTATAGGAGTGAAATCTCCTACGAGCAGGCTCCGGACAGTCCTTTTCTCACGAATCTACCCAAGGCTTCTGGGCAGGCAAATCAGGATCTGGGAAGGGTGATTACCCAGGATGAGTTGGACAAAGCCCTCCAGAGTGTGGCAAAGCACCGGGTATTGATGGTTTGGCGGTTGATTTTTACAAGTCCTTTTGGCCAGAAATAGGCGCAGACCTACTGGCTGTGTTGAGGGACAGCTTGGCCAAGGGGCGATTGCCACTCAGTTGTCAAAGAGCAATCCTGACATTGCTGCCTAAGAAGGGGGGTCTGAAGGACATAAGGTCCTGGAGACCTGTATCTATCCTCTGTGTAGAATATCGGCTACTCTCAAAAGTTCTTGCAAACAGGCTCAGGGAAGTGTTGAGAGAAGTAATTGAACCTGATCAGACCTATTGTGTGCCAGGCAGGCTCATCTATGATAATATTGGTTTTATTAGAGATATTTTAGAAATTGGAAAACTTCTAAATTTGGACTTTGGCCTGGTCTCAGTTGATCAGGAAAAGGCTTTTGACAGAATTGAGCATAATTATTTATGGAGTGTTTTAACTGCTTTTGGTTTCAACCTTGATTTTATAAAGAAAATTAGAGCTCTGTACTGTGACTGTGAAAGTATTTTAAAAATTAATGGTGACTTGTGTGCTCCTTTTAAGGTTTTAAGAGGAATTAGACAAGGATGTCCCCTTTCTGGCATGTTGTATTCTTTGGCCATTGAGCCTCTGTTAATTCAGTTGAGAGCCAAACTGCAGGGTGTAACTCTTCCTGATTGTTTTTGTTCTTTTAAGTTATCAGCTTACGCTGATGATGTGGCCATTCTGGTTGGTAACCAAAGGGATGTAGACATTATGGTTGAAGTTTTCGATGATTTTAACATTTTATCTTCTGCCAGAGTTAACTGGGGGAAGAGTGTGGCTTTGTTGGCCGGTAAGTGGTCTCATGGTGCACCATGCCTCCCAGGAGGCTTAGCATGGTCCAGGGATGGATTTAAATATCTGGGGTTTTTCCTGGGTGATGAAAATTTCATACAGAAAAATTTTGAGGGAACTATTGAAAAGATTAAGGGCCGTCTCAGTAGGTGGAATTTCTTGGTTAAGAAATTGTCCTATAGAGGGCGTGTTCTAATAGTAAATAACCTGGTGGCTTCATCCCTTTGGCATAGGCTTGCCTGTATAGACCCTCCAGTACAGTTTTTGTCCAAGGTACAGTCGATATTAGTTGATTTTTTTTTTTTTGGGATGGTCTACATTGGGTTCAACAAGGTGTACTGTTTTTGCCTAAGGATGAAGGTGGACAAGGGCTGGTTCACCTGCAGAGTAGAACTGCAGCCTTCCAGCTCCAATTCATACAGAGACTTCTGGATGGCACTGTAGACTCTAGCTGGAAAGTTGTGGCCTGTGCGATCCTGAGGACATTTGAGGGCCTGGGATTGGACAGAACCCTCTTTTGGATGAACCCTTCTATGATGGATTTAAATAAGTTCCCTATTTTTTACCGGAATACTTTTAAGGTTTGGAACTTTTTAAAGGTCTATAGACCTCTTAATACAGATTCTCTGTTTTGGCTACTGAAGGAGCCACTTATATATGGCTCACTCCTGGACTTCACACAAGAGAAGCATTTTCCTTCTTTTTCTGAGATGTTTTTAAAGGCTGGGATCATCACTTTGAAGGATCTCTTGAATCTGGCAGGGCCAGGTTTTGAGAATTCTGAGGTAGTGGCTGAGCACCTGAGAATGAGATCCATTCGTGTAGCTGCAAGATTCCTTTTAGAACTGCAGTCCCATTTGACAGAAGGGAGTTTAAGGTTGCTGGATCAGTACAAAAAGGATCTACTTGGTCCTAATGAGTGTGATCTAATACCCTGTTTTACTGTATCTTCTGAAGTTTCAAATGCTTTTTTGAAAAATTGTCATGTTTCTGGGGCCACATCGAGCATCCGGAAAAATATTTTATAATCTTTGTGTGAAATCTTTGAAGTGTCTTGAAGCTAGAGTGCATACACCATGGTGTGCTGTCCTACAAGTAGAACAGCAAGTCAAACCACACTGGAGAGCACTTTACAAGGCTCCATTAAATAAAAGGGTTGGGGATTTGCAATGGAGAGTTTTACATGGTGCAGTTGCTGTCAATTCTTATATTTGTGTTTTAAATTCTGAAGTGAGTCATGATTGCCCTTTTTGCACACAAAGAGAAACTGTTTTTCATGCTTTCATGCATTGTACACGCTTGGAGTCTTTATTTTCTATTTTCAGAAGATTGTTTGGTTTTTTAATGAACAATT
>NC_083584.1:51999227-52096727 GCF_027579695.1 Neoarius graeffei
TCTGTCTACAGCAGAAATAAAATAAAACGCATCTGGAAAAATCCCAAGGGAGTCTGGAGCCAGATTCGTGACGTTACCTGCCAAAGCGCCAGCAGGCTGCGCGAGCTTTGCACGGTTTCAGTGCACAGCCTGTGTAGACCAAGCGCTCCCATTTCTCTCTCATTGTCCGGTCTTTTGGGAAACGATGAGTACTAATCCCATCAAGATTGGTGTTGCTACACCCTCCTACGATACATCTATTAACCATTTTAATAATTACACAATAACGTTGAAGAAATTTGCAGAAAACCACCAGGTCGTTTTCTCACAAACAAACCAGCGCTGATGTAGGATTCAGAGGGAGGCGTCCCGCACGCGACGTCACGAAAATCAGTGTTTGCCGGGAAATCCAAATGCCAAGTTTTTTCAAAGGCGGACCAATTCGCCTCAAATGGCTTGATTTCAACTGAATTTTTCTGGTATTGCGCAAGGTAAAAAAATTGCAGAGAATGCAGAATATTACAGATATTTGACCAAAGTTTAATATAAAATAGAATTACATTGATCTTGCTCCTGAATTTACCCATGATATGCACTTTAACACATCATGTCTTCATGGAGCTCGCTTTGTATCCAGCACCATTGTTTGTTTATCCTATGAAAGGAAATTGTAATGTTACAGCATACAAAGATATCCTATAGAATTATGGCTTCCAACCTTGTGGCAACAGTTTAGGGAAGGGCAATATTTGGGTTTGTGAAGGTGTCCACAAACCTTTGGTCATATAGTGTATTTAGTGTTCTTGAGTGTTAAAAATGTATTGAGCCCTGGTCCTGAGGGTACTCCAAGACCAGGATCTGCGTACTAGAACGTTGAAGTTAGGGATGTTAACCGATGACCGTTTGACCGGTGGTTGACCGAATCAACGTCAACCGGTTAATTTTTTTTTGGTTGTCGGTTAAAAAAAAAAAATCGTTTTGAAGCTGCCGATTTTGGAGCGGAGAACCTGGAATTCTGTGTTGTAAGTGCTTGGGGCATGCCATGCGGTGTAAGGACGACAGCTGACAAATCAGAAACACCCATTCAGTCATGTCCCGCCCTCCCGCCCCAGTTGAAGACAGCTGACAAATCGGAAACACCCATTCAGTCATGTCCCGCCCTCCCGCCTCAGTTGAAGACAGCTGACTAATCGGAAACACCCATTCAGTCATGTCCCGCCCTCCCGCCCCAGTTGAAGACAGCTGACAAATCGGAAACACCCATTCAGTCATGTCCCGCCCTCCCGCCCCAGTTGAAGACAGCTGACAAATCGGAAACACCCATTCAGTCATGTCCCGCCCTCCCGCCCCAGTTGAAGACAGCTGACAAATCGGAAACACCCATTCAGTCATGTCCCGCCCTCCCGCCCCAGTTGAAGACAGCTGACAAATCGGAAACACCCATTCAGTCATGTCCCGCCCTCCCGCCCCAGTTGAAGACAGCTGACAAATTGGAAACACCCATTCAGTCATGTCCCGCCCTCCCGCCCCAGTTGAAGACAGCTGACAAATCGGAAACACCCATTCAGTCATGTCCCGCCCCAGTTGAAGACAGCTGACAAATCGGAAACACCCATTCAGTCATGTCCCGCCCTCCCGCCCCAGTTGAAGACAGCTGACAAATCAGAAACACCCATTCAGTCATGTCCCGCCCCAGTTGAAGACAGCTGACAAATCAGAAACACCCATTCAGTCATGTCCCGCCCCAGTTGAAGACAGCTGACAAATCAGAAACACCCATTCAGTCATGTCCCGCCCCAGTTGAAGACAGCTGACAAATCAGAAACACCCATTCAGTCATGTCCCGCCCTCCCGCCACAGTTGAAAACAGCTGCCACTCGGCGAGAGAAAAGTGTAGACACAGGCTTTTTAGCTTACAAATTACTATTCTGTTTTTTTTTTTTAATTATTATTAGAAGGCACATTGAATTTAGTCCTGCCTTGACCAGTGCATTCTGAAAGTATGTTTCGGTCTGTAGCCAACAATGCATGTTATTGCAGATCATATCTCTCCACACAAACTAAAGGCGCAGATGCCGACTTTTTCACGGCTGAATCGTGCAGATCCGATTTTTTTTTTTAAGGGGGGGGGGGGGGGGGGGGCGTTGGAGTGTCTGAATAATTTCATCAGAGTAAATTCTGTATTAAAATTACTAAATAAGCAAATGCCGTTGAAATTATTCAGACACTCCAACGGCCCCCCCCCCCAAAAAAAAATCTGCACGATTCAGCCATGAAAAAGGTGGCATCCGCCAAAAGGCACGCCGTTTGCATCCCTGTTAAACTCATAGGTTAACCGACTTTAACCGGCTAATGAGGCTCGGTGGTCCTGCCTAGTCCTGCCTTGGCCAGTGCATTCTGAAAGTATGTTTCGGTCTGTAGCCAACAATGCATGTTATTGCAGATCATATCTCTCCACACAAACTAAAGGCGCAGATGCCGACTTTTTCACGGCTGAATCGTGCAGATCCGATTTTTTTTTTAAAGGGGGGGGGGCGTTGGAGTGTCTGAATAATTTCATCAGAGTAAATTCTGTATTAAAATTACTAAATAAGCAAATGCCGTTGAAATTATTCAGACACTCCAACGCCCCCCCCCCCCCCAAAAAAAAAATCTGCACGATTCAGCCATGAAAAAGGTGGCATCCGCCAAAAGGCACGCCGTTTGCATCCCTGTTAAACTCATAGGTTAACCGACTTTAACCGGCTAATGAGGCTCGGTGGTCGGTCAAGATTTTTTTTAGTTTTCGCCATCCCTAGTTGAAGTGTGTATCGAAAAGGTTTGACACTTTCAGGTGAAGCTCTGTATCAGTGGTTGTGTTAATTTCCTGTAACATCACTGTCAATGATGAAGCCTTGTTTTAGGGATTGCTTTTGACAATGGGTCCAAGTTTTGGCAAGATTTGAGTAGTCTATACGCTGTACATGCATACTGACTCCCAAAGCCCCATTCATTGCCCATTGAAAGAAATAAACAAACACTGTCCCTGTCCAATAGGCGGCACGGTGGTGTAGTGGTTAGCGCTGTCGCCTCACAGCAAGAAGGTCCGGGTTCGAGCCTCGTGGCCGACAAGGGCCTTTCTCTGTGGAGTTTGCATGTTCTCCCTGTGTCCGCGTTGGTTTCCTCCGGGTGCTCCGGTTTCCCCCACAGTCCAAAGACATGCAGGTTAGGTTAACTGGTGACTCTAAATTGACCGTAGGTGTGAATGTGAGTGTGAATGGTTGTCTGTGTCTATGTGTCAGCCCTGTGATGACCTGGCGACTTGTCCAGGGTGTACCCCGCCTTTCGCCCGTAGTCAGCTGGGATAGGCTCCAGCTTGCCTGCAACCCTGTAGAACAGGATAAAGCAGCTAATGAGATGATGAAATGAGATGTCCCTGTCCAGCTGAAGCACACACTCTTACAGACATGACATCAATGACCTATAAAAGCACCTGAACTTCAGTGCATCCAGTTGCTATTTCTATATCTACAAAGCCAAAAGTGCATCCAAAAATAATATCTACTCTACTATGCATGCACAAACTTAAAAGGACAGTTGAGGTGAAAGGATTTCGTGCCCAGCTGGCTTTTATTCACTGGTAGCCATCTTTGCTAGCACATTTCAATAGTTACAAATAAAAAATAATAAATAAATCTCAAGCAGTTATTCAGCAAGAAGATTCAAGAAAATGGATTTTCAGATTCTTTTTTTTTTTAATAGCATGCTTTTAGAGCACCATGAAGGAAAGGAAGCTTGTATATTCTAATAACATTAGCTAGCTCACAGAAAGACTGAGTATAAAGGAAATCTGTGTTGAAATGTGGCTTTATATTATTAAATGTGGCTATTTTTGACGACTGCAATAACTTTTTTTTTTAAAAAGTCTTTTTATATGTAGATATGGATCTTTTTTTTATTTTTTTAAAAAGTTTACCTACAGTTGCAAACAGATGTTTACATACAGGGACATCAGTGTCACCATGGACATGAAATGATTTCTTTAAACTATGCTTTTTCTGTTGCAGAATGTTTGTACAACAACATCTTTAAGAGAAAAAAAGAATTTGGTGCACAAGTTGTAATTTGAGTCTTCTGAAATCAACGCAGGGTCAAAATTATACATACAAGGTTAAAGATATACATACATACATACATACATACATACAACCCCAAATTCCAAAAATGTTGTGACAAAGTACAAATTGTAAATAAAAATGGAATGCAATTATTTACAAATCTCAAAAACTGATATTGTATTCACAATAGAACATAGACAACATATCATTGTTGAAAGTGAGACATTTTGAAATTTCATGCCAAATATCGGCTCATTTGAAATTTCATGACAGCAACATCTCAAAAAAGTTGGGACTGGGGCAATAAGAGGCTGGAAAAGTTAAAGGTACAAAAAAGGAACAGCTGGAGGACCAAATTGCAACTCATTAGGTCAATTGGCAATAGGTCATTAACATGACTGGGTATAAAAAGAGCATCTTGGAGTGGCAGCGGCTCTCAGAAGTAAAGATGGGAAGAGAATCACCAATCCCCCTAATTCTGCGCCGACAAATAGTGGAGCAATATCAGAAAGGAGTTTGACAGTGTAAAATTGCAAAGAGTTTGAACATATCATCATCTACAGTGCATAATATCATCAAAAGATTCAGAGAATCTGGAATAATCTCTGTGCGTAAGGGTCAAGGCCAGAAAACCATACTGGGTGCCCGTGATCTTCGGGCCCTTAGACGGCACTGCATCACATACAGGCATGCTTCTGTATTGGAAATCACAAAATGGGCTCAGGAATATTTCCAGAGAACATTATCTGTGAACACAATTCACCGTGCCATCCGCCGTTGCCAGCTAAAACTCTATAGTTCAAAGAAGAAGCCGTATCTAAACATGATCCAGAAGTGCAGACGTCTTCTCTGGGCCAAGGCTCATTTAAAATGGACTGTGGCAAAGTGGAAAACTGTTCTGTGGTCAGACGAATCAAAATTTGAAGTTCTTTATGGAAATCAGGGACGCCGTGTCATTTGGACTTAAGAGGAGAAGGACGACCCAAGTTGTTATCAGCGCTCAGTTCAGAAGCCTGCATCTCTGATGGTATGGGGTTGCATTAGTGCGTTTGGCATGGGCAGCTTACACATCTGGAAAGACACCATCAATGCTGAAAGGTATATCCAGGTTCTAGAGCAACATATGCTCCCATCCAGACGACGTCTCTTTCAGGGAAGACCTTGCATTTTCCAACATGACAATGCCAAACCACACACTGCATCAATTACAGCATCATGGCTGCATAGAAGAAGGGTCCGGGTACTGAACTGGCCAGGCTGCAGTCCAGATCTTTCACCCATAGAAAACATTTGGCGCATCATAAAATGGAAGATACGACAAAAAAGACCTAAGACAGTTGAGCATCTAGAATCCTACATTAGACAAGAATGGGTTAACATTCCTGTCCCTGAACTTGAGCAACTTGTCTCCTCAGTCCCCAGACGTTTACAGACTGTTGTAAAGAGAAAAGGGGATGTCTCACAGTGGTAAACATGGCCTTGTCCCAACTTTTTTGAGATGTGTTGTTGTCATGAAATTTAAAATCACCTAATTTTTCTCTTTAAATGATACACAGTTTAAACATTTGATATGTCATCTATGTTCTATTCTGAATAAAATATGGAATTTTGAAACTTCCACATCATTGCATTCCATTTTTATTTACAATTTGTACTTTGTCCCAACTTTTTTGGAATCGGGGTTGTACATACATACATACATACACTTAGATTATTACTTCAATGGTGCTGAAAGTTGTATAATATTTTAATTTGCCAAGACCTCTTAACTTCCTGTTAGTGATGATTGACTGCATCTGGTGACTTCTCTGTGCCAACATAAAAAGGGGTTATTCAACACTCAATGGATTGACCAACCAATGGGGAAAGTCGAAGCAGCTCAATGCAGATCTGAGAAAGAGGATCGTAGATTTATAAAACACAGAAACTGTTCCTTGTAGCCGTTTCTAAACAACCATAGATTCCAAGATCATCAGATCATCCATCCATTATCAGTAACTGCTTATCCTGTGCAGGGTCATGGGCAACCTGGAGCCTTTCCCAGCTGACTATGGGCAAGAGGCAGGGTACACCCTGGACAAGTTGCCAGACAAGTTGCCAGACACAGAGACAAACAACCAGTAACACTCACACCTACAGTCAATTTAGAGCCACCAATTAGCTGAACCTGCATGTCTTTGGACTGTGGGGGAAACCGGAGCACCTGGAGGAAACCCACACAGACACGGGGAGAACGTGCAAACTCCACACAGAAAGGCTCTCGCCGGCTGCTGGGCTCAAATCCAGGACCTTCTTGCTGTGAAGTGACAGCGCTAACCACTACACCATCGTGCTGCCCATCAGTTCAAACAGGTGTATGTAATTACAAGTTATTGGGAGGTGTAGCCACTTTGCTAGAAGACCTAAACTGTCCCCTCATCTGAGAAGAAATTGTTTCAGATGGTCAGGAACCACCAAGGCACAGGCCTGCCATGAACTGGAAGCAGCTGGAACACTGTCTACACTCAAGCTAGTTTTATATCGCCATGGACTGAGAGGCTGCCATCCAAGAAAGAAGCCCCTGCTCCAAAATTGACACCAAGCACAAATGAAGTTTGCAGCTGATCACATGGAAAAGCAAAATCAGAAAGACCCTGTAGAACAGGATAAAGCGGCTAGAGATAATGAGATGAGACTGTTCTATTGCACTTTTCCATGTTGAAAGACAGGTTTCCCAGTGTTCCGAGTATTATGGATTGCAGCATTAGACCACATTTATTTAGAATATTTGCTGAGTTGTCAAAACTTTTTTCCCCTCAAGAATAAGTTATTCCCCACAAAGATAATAGGTATGGTATGTTCTGAAATTTCATTCACAAATATCTTGATAGCTACTGCTACTACATTATGGAAAGGAAAACTAATGTGCTTTGTATGTTAAATGGTAAAACAAATATGTAGCCACATGCTGGTCCTTGCTGTACTTTTTATTAACGCAGCAGTACTGACTCAGCATGATCTGGAAGTTGTTTTTCAGCCTCATTATCTGTAGTTATCTGACTAAAAGAATAGACTACTGCCCCAACCACTTGCCTCATATATATATATATATATATATATATATATATATATATATATATATATATGAAGCCTTAAAAGAACAATGCCAGAGAAAGCATTAGACTATTTAAGCAGAAATGCCACCCAAATTAGTCGCACAACTTTCTATTGTAAGTGCATCTCTCTGTCTGGAAGTATGCCCATCTTTTGTAATTTAAGACCACTTGTAATGTTAAAGTGCATGGGTGTGAGATGTATGAAAGCAATTGCGTTCGAGGGCATCCGGTCTGCTGTAGAACCGCCAGAACCCTGCAGCCCTCTTCAATACATGACCATGCAGTCAGAAAGGAAGAAGCTTTTTCCACACCCTACTAGTTTCATATCACACTCTTGCTCTCTCTCTTGCGCACACACTGTATTACACATAACGACTTGACTTTCTAATTTGTTATAAAATTGAATAATTCATGCATGGTTTGTGTTTAAGGACATTGTGCATGGATGCTCACACAGAATTTAAAAATGAAAGCTTGCACAGCCCCTTACAAACCATGTCAACTCTGACAGAAAGCATTTTCAGCCATCTGTATTCAGCAGTATCAAGTGTCTTCTATCAAAGCACTTCAATTTAATTAGTATCCACAATTCTGTCAATCACTGAATTATGGATTTTTTTTTTAAATTGAGTTGTTTTATACACGTTAACATAGAAGTATAACCTAGTCCTTAATGGCTCCTCTGAAAAGTGCATTATTCCATGACACAAGCCAGGTTTCTATTGTGTGCAAAACTGCACTGGAAGTGAAATTTAAAATTTTTTGGCAAAACACAATTGCGAATGGTCTGTTTCTCCATTGAACTGTTATGATTAAAGCTGGGTTCCCCCTCTCGCGATAGCTCCTAGAGTGCTCTTTTTCCAGAAAGGTAGCGCTTCCATTTGCTCTTCATATCATGTGATTTACATGCAAAAAAAAAAAAATTTTAATTTTGTGAAATCTTGCTTTATCGAATCATCTGAAAAACCATCTCGTGAACAATTCATTCAAAATTCATCCATTTCCATTATTCATTTTTTAGTTCCCCATTTCAAATTGCGTGTTAAGTAGGTTAATGGAAACATGGCTATATTCCCAGATTTGTTATACTTTTGAGTATCAATTAATAATCTTATCAATTTCTATAATTAGCTGTGTTTGCATTAATCTATTTAATGTGCAATTTGAAATTGCAAACTAAAAATTGAGTAATGGAAACATTTCATTTTCAATTAAAAGAAAACCCAAACATCGTAAAATATTTTCTTGTTGCATTAGGTGGTTTTTCAGACAAGTCAATATTTTGCAAAATTGAAAACACTTTTTGCATTTAAGTCACATAACATGACTTGAAGAGCAAATAGAAATGCTACCTTTCTGAAAAAAACGAGTGCTCTTTTGGAGTCATCAGGAGAGGAGAAAACCCAGCTTTAAATGTATATCCTTCAAGGGAAAAACACACTATTCACAACTGCTTTATTGATATTTTTAAAATACTTCTGTTTTGCACAAAACTGCAATGGAAACCCAGCTGTTGACAATCAATTGTCCCTAGTGATTGATAATGTATAGATTTAGGCACTGCCTAAAAGCGGAGCTCCCATCTGTTTCCGGGTTGTAGAATTTTCTTATGGCCAGCCTCTTTTGTTTTATTTCTTTACCTGCTATAACCCTGGCCACTAGGTGGTGCGTAGGACTGGCAATTACTAACACTGGCCACTAGGCGGTGCATAGGACTGGCAGTTACTAACACTGGCCACTAGGCGGTGCGTAGGACTGGCAGTTACTAACACTGGCCACTAGGCGGTGCGTAGGACTGGCAGTTACTAACACTGGCCACAAGGCAGCGCGCATAACTGGTAATTACTAGAACACTGGTATGGTGGCAGGCATGCACAGGACCAAAACCATCAGAAAACAAGTCGATGGGTTTCTTTATGTACCTACACTCTATGCGTATGGGGCGCCGCTTGCCCACGCAGGAGCTCCGCTATTACAGTAGTGTAATTCTTCTCCTGTTGCCTTCTACTGGATTATTATAGAGGTTTTCTCCTCTCAACCATTCAGACACTGGCAATTTAGAGTAGCCAGTTGGGGAAACTGGAGCACCTGGAGGAACCCTACATAGAGATGGGGAGAACATGCACGCTCCACACACAAAAAAACCCTTGTCGACCATGAGGATTGAACCTGGAACCTTCTTCCTGTTAGGCAACAGCACTAACCCCTGCACCACCTTATGGGATAATGTTCTTAATGGGACAGTTGCACTACTTGCTGACAGTGTTCTTAGCTTGCATGTTTTCACTGAACTGAATGAGTAGAGTACTTCACTGGAGTGTGGGATTAACCAAGCATTTGTATTAAATTGAATGTGTTTGTAAGGTGCTGGTACGCAGACATTCTGACAGCACAGAGCTGAGAGGCAGGGTGGTGGAGACGGAGGCCTACTTGGGTGGAGAAGACCAGGCATCACACTCCGCTGGTGGCAAGCGTACAGAAAGAAATGCAGCTATGTTCATGAAGCCTGGCACCATTTATGTCTACCCAATTTATGGCATCCATTTCTGCATGAATATCTCCAGCCAGGGTGAGTCGATCTGCTCCTTAAAGGAACAGTCCACCGTACTTCCATAATGAAATATGCTCTTATCTGAATTGAGACGAGCTGCTCCGTACCTCTCCGAGCTTTGCGCGACCTCCCAGTCAGTCAGACGCGCTGTCACTCCTGTTAGCAATGTAGCTAGGCTCAGTATGGCCAATGGTATTTTTTGGGGCTGTAGTTAGATGCGACCAAACTTTTCCGCGTTTTTCCTGTTTACATAGGTTTATATGACTAGTGATATGAAACAAGTTCAGTTACACAAATTGAAACGTAGCGATTTTCTATGCTATGGAAAGTCCGCACTATAATGACAGGCGTACTAACACCTTCTGCGCGCTTCGGCAGCGCATTATAGTGCGGACTTTCCATAGCATAGAAAATCGCTACGTTTCAGTTTGTGTAACTGAACTTGTTTCATATCACTGGTCATATACACCTATGTAAACAGGAAAAACGTGGAAGAGTTTGGTTGCATCTAACTACAGCCCCAAAAAATACCATTGGCCATGCTGAGCCTAGCTACATTGCTAACAGGAGTGACAGCGCGTCTGACTGACTGGGAGGTCGCGCAAAGCTCGGAGAGGTACGGAGCAGCTCGTCTCAATTCAGATAAGAGCATATTTCATTATGGAAATACGGTGGACTGTTCCTTTAACAATGAAAGCTCAAACGTTGAGAAATTTTACAAATATAAAAAGTGTGCTTGTGGTGCTCTTTTCTTTAATGGTTCTTCATTAAAGGCTGTCTTGATGGTGGTATTTACATTTTTGGTTAGCCTTTTCTCATCTTACCTTGAGGATAGATAATCAAGTTAACTTTTACTTGTCTGTGTGTATGTAGGGGAAGGGGCAGCTGTGCTGTTACGTTCCTTGGAGCCCCTCCAGGGTCAGGATGTCATGAGGAGGCTGCGGCTATCCAGACGTAAAGAGGGTTCCAAGATGCTGAAGGACAGAGAACTATGTAATGGCCCGTCTAAGCTGTGCCAGGCCCTGGACGTCCAGCGCTGCCTTGATCGCAAGGACCTGGCCTCAGATGCAGATATGTGGCTAGAGACAGACACAGAGTGGATGATGCAAGGCGCAAGAGATGTGGTTTCAGCCCCTCGGATTGGAATCTCATCCCATGGAGAATGGGCCGTCAAACCACTACGATTTTACCTGCAAGGTCACCCGTGTGTTAGCGTAGTGGACCGAGTAGCTGAGAGCAAGCAGTAGGAAGTTAATGAGTCTGATGAGGCCAAGACGGGATGTTACAAGGTTTTAAAAAACTTAGTATTACCATGACCGCAGCAGTCCACTAATATTTGTAAGCATAATCATGTATGAAAGCCAAAGAGGTGAAATGTTGTGTAATAAATCTCTAGGTCTGGGAATGTGGCTTGTGCTTAGTAATTTCAGAGATGAGTAGACAGATTACGTAAAATTTTTTGTACTTCTGCACCCGGCGGCACGGTAGTGTAGTGGTTAGCGCTGTCGCCTCACAGCAAGAAGGTCCGGGTTCGAGCCCCGTGGCCAGCGAGGGCCTTTCTGTGTGGAGTTTGCATGTTCTCCCCGTGTCCGTGTGGGTTTCCTCCGGGTGCTCCGGTTTCCCCCACAGTCCAAAGACATGCAGGTTAGGTTAACTGGTGACTCTAAATTGACCGTAGGTGTGAATGTGAGTGTGAATGGTTGTCTGTGTCTATGTGTCAGCCCTGTGATGACCTGGCGACTTGTCCAGGGTGTACCCCGCCTTTCGCCCGTAGTCAGCTGGGATAGACTCCAACTTGTCTGCGACCCTGTAGAACAGAATAAAGCGGCTACAGATAATGAGATGAGATTTCTGCACCCTTCCTTACCCACTTTTTGTTTTCCTTACTGGAACCCTTGTGGGCTGTAGTATCTTGGTCTGGACTTATGGCACACTTTTTTGTCCAGTTTGATCCAAACACATCATGGATCATCTCTTATCCCATTATAGGAAAGAAAACTATTCATTTTATAGTTGTCCAATGGCACACAATACAGGAGGACTCAAATAATAAACTATTATTCAACTGTGCAAAACCACATGTTCTAAGACAAAGATAAAATATTTTCTCATAAAAGCTGCATACAGTATATTAGGCATATCTTGTGAAATGACTTCCTTCATTTTCATCTTAAGCGTGTTAGGATCTCATTTAAAGCACTTAAATTATCTGTAATATGGCCAGCATGCACAGCATACAGTTAAATATTAATTCAGTGTAACTTTTGGTACAGGAAGGTGGATGAGGCACTTGTGCTACTTGGGTGGTGTTTGAAACAGAGAGATGACAGGGTCCTCGTGGTTAGTAACAACTAAAACACTGCGGAACTTGTCAAAGAGAGTCTTTAGCTGTGAGCGTCGCATGTTCTCATTGTACATGATCTCCTCCAGGTGGTGATGCCCTCTAAAGTAGTGTAGCAATCTGGGGGAGACAATCAAGAAAGCCACATGTGCATTTTTGCTGGAATGCAAACAAATGACAAATGCTTACAGGAGACATAATGCAAGCTTCAGGTTGCTGTTTGCCAGGAGATCTTTTAGTGAGAACTGGTAATTTAAATAATTCCAATGTATATTACCATTCAACTGTTTGGAATCACTCAAATTGCCTTGTTTTTGAAAGAAAATAAAGTTTCGATTGATCAAAATAACAGGCTAGACCATGGTAAGGTTGTATTTGAGTTATACTTGGAAATAGTTGATTTTAATGTAATGTAATATCTACACGGGCATACAAAAAGGCCCATTTTCAGTAAGCATCCTCCATCCCAATGGCATATTGTGTTGACTTAAAAAAAAAAAATCATTAGAAATCCCTTGTGCAGTTGTTAGCACAGCTGAAAAACATTGTGTTGTTTCAGGGTGCAATAAAACTGGCTGCCTTTGAGCTACTTAAATTATCTAGAGCATCAGCATGTGTGTTTGATTATGGTCTCGAAAGAGCCAGTTTTATTCATAAACTCTTCAGGCTATTGTTGTTTTAGAAATGAAGGCTACTTCAAATGTGAGAAACTGAAAAACAATTACATTACATGCATTTAGCTGAGTTTATGAATAAAGTTGGCTCTCTTACCCAAAGCAGGCTGGGGAGCAGTTGAGGGGTTAGGTGCCTTGCTCAAGGGCACTTCAGCCACTCCTGGTGGTCCAGGGAATTGAACCAGCAACCTTTCTGTCCCAAATCTGCTTCTCTAACCATTAGGCCATTGCTTAGAAGACACTTTTTTTTTTTTAAATAAATACTGGGGCTTATTGCTCCCTTCACAGACCACCACAAGCTGACTCTAACCAGGGTAGATAAAGAAGCAGGAGGCCCCAGTGCACAACTATGCAGGAGGATAAATACATTAGTCATGAGGAACATAGGCCTCACGGGCCCTCAGCTAGCAGCTTTATTAAGCAGGACCCACAAAACACCAGTTTCATTTTCTAAATGAAGAGAACTCTGGGATGCTGGTCTTTTAAGCAGGGTTTCAAAGAACAAGAGTGCTCTGAGAGCACAATATCCCCCACAACAATATATTGCAAGCGAAATTGCAATATGCGCATT
This sequence comes from Neoarius graeffei, assembly GCF_027579695.1. Lineage (NCBI taxonomy): Eukaryota > Metazoa > Chordata > Actinopteri > Siluriformes > Ariidae > Neoarius > Neoarius graeffei. The sequence continues at coordinate 52,012,536 of NC_083584.1, forward strand.
GCTGTCCTATAACGAAGCCTTTTGCCAAGTTGTAAAATTCCTCCAAAAAATTGAGAGAGGAGTTGATTTCAGAAGGTGAAGTACCCTTTCCTGGATGGACAGACTTCACCATGACAATCCCCCTTCGGGCCTTTCAGCCAGTGGGGGATTAAAACAAAAAAAGCCGTATCTGTGACTGGACAATAAACAGAAGAAAAAAATTAAAATGGGGGAAAAAAACCCAGACTTCAGACAGAGGATGACTGGAAAACAGTTACTGACAGACAAACACAAGTCTGAGGTGTTTGGATCAGAGAAAACAATATTTGTAAAGTGCAGAACAAATTAAAAGATGCTGGAGGAGTGTTTATGTCCTCAACACTGTTGGAAGGAATGTGTTTGGGGGTGTGTGTTGGTAAAGTGGGAAATCTGTACAGGATAAAAGGAATTTTGAACAAGGAAGGTCATCACTCCATTTTGCAACTCCATGCCATACCCTGTGAACAGTGGTGTAGTGGAGATTTTTAAAGTGGGGGTACGCGATTCGTGACGTCATCGATTTGATATCATGTCAGAAGCGGTAGCCTTTGTTTGGTCGCCTATGTTTGGTATGAATGATTTGTATAAATGTTACGTTCTTTTAACAACACAAGAGGGCACAAGAAGACACTTTTTTCAGACATTTTTATGTGTGCAATTTTCATTCGTGTTTGTCAGTACAGCCCAACTGTTATGGCGAAAAGCCGCGGTTTATTTTGTCTCCAATAAATACGCCGAAATGGCTAAAGAGGAACAAATTCGCCTTCTCCTTCCGAATGCATCGTCGCAGACAGCACCACTCTGCTGCTGGAACTCAACATAAACCTTGCATAGGTTTAACATGGACTATCATGCGTGAAGCCAAAATATTGGAAATTATGATACACAAACACCTTTGTTCATGTTCGATTCATGTTCATTTGAGCCGAGCTGCATTCGGAATTCAATATTTTTACTAGCCTACTTACTGCCGTGGCTACAGCATGTGTCCAGAAGTTCAAAAAAAGTCACGTCACTCACTCACATCGCATACAAACCAGCAATGGGCTGAAATTTATTATAAAAGGCACCAATCGAATAAATCCAAGCATTTAGTCTGGCGCGATTGAGGCACCTGCGTATACAAAATACATGACATGCAGCCATTGGGTTAAGCCCTACCATGCACTCCTTCTTAAAGACTTGAGTATTTCTTTAAATTTATTGTCATTTCACATTTTTGGATGTACAACAAAACACTAAACAGGAAGGCCACAAAGATTATGAATTTCAAATCATATATATAATACAGTACGTGGTGAAATTATCCGCGCAAGGATGACCAGGCAGGCGATTATATCAGTTCTGTTGCCCTCTAGGTGCTGCTACCATGAACGCCCGGAAATCACACACACACACACACACACACACACACACACACACACACACACACAGAGAGAGACCCTACTGTTATTATTAGGCTATTCAAAATCATAGGCCTATACTGAGCAAAAATTGCATTAGAACTTCAAAGATCATAAAGCATTAAACCGACAGATGGCGGAGTCAACCGTTTACATAATTCTAATATCTCGGCTGCGTTTAGAATGCATTCTACTTTGCGTCGCTACGTTTTACGTAACGTTCGATTGGGGGGGGGCATTGATGATGAGCACAAAGGCACGTGTCACTTACTGTAGAGCGTATAAACTCAGGCCATTGAATGACAGCTTTTTTTTTTTTGAATCTCACCTCGGGAGAAGTGGGTGGACGGCGTACCCCCGCGTACCACGCCCACTACACCCCTGCCTGTGAAAGGTGCTCACCTTGACAAGACAATGACCCAAAGCACTAGTCCAAATGATCAAGTCTGATGTAGGAAAGCAGCAGTCAGCTGGAATTTGAGCTGTAATAGACTGGCCAGCAGTTACTGGATCACAAATATATTTTTCTTATAATACTGAGCTTTTGTGGGAGCAGCTTGGCCGATTTTACTGCAAATAGAGGATTTACAAAGTTGGAAGCACTGAATTATTTCATGCAGAAATCATCGTTTCCAAACCTTGTCTTGATAATATTTTGCAACTTATTTGATGAATAAAGGTGGTCAAGGAAAATGAGAAATTTGAGTGATTCTAAACATTTGAACTACAGTGTATAATACTCATTACCAGTAGCTGAGCAAAACCTTCATAAAGATTTCCACCCTGAACTTACAACTTTGATTTTATGCAGGACAAAACTTGTTAAACTGAATATATTTTTCATGATTCATTGGACTTCTCCTGGATTTACAGTCAATTTTTTTGCATATTATACATTGATTCTTTAACATGCTTAATCTTAAAGGCCTCTGCATGCTCTTGCGACAAGGCTTTCGCAGACAGCTTTTCGCAGACAGTTGTAATTTATCGTTGAGCGGGGAGTAATAGGCGTGCGCGATGTTATTCACCGCTACAACGCAAGGGGGCGCGAAGTCCCGAAATCGCTAGGAGTAGTTGGTGGGTGTGGTTAGTGGAGTGTTTATCCTCCGGTTACTTATAATGACTAGAACTGGAGTCGTATAGATGTACGTACTTTCTCATTTCCTCGATCAACCGCTCTTCGTGCTGCTCCATCTTCGCTCGTGTTTTTAAAAATGGCGGTCGTGAAAACAAACCAAACCGGGAAAGTAGGGAAGTGGAGGTGCGTGTACAGCGGATGTAGAGTGGACCAATCAGAGCCCTCTTGTCTGCGACGCTGTCTGCGAGGCTTCTGCAGTGGTCACAATTTTTGGGAGGTGCGCGCAGAGCGTCTGCGAAGGTGGGGGGGGCTACGCAGACGCTATCTGCGACACCGTCTGCGAGGACTGCGTTGTCAGCATAAATTGGCCTTAAATACTGCTAATCTTTTATTTAAAGCACCCAGAGAGTCTGGGGAAAAAAAATAAGAAAAACGTATTATTAAAACACTGTTCAGATTACCTAGCAAACATGCGCAGGTCATCAGGATTTTGTGCAGCAGGTACACTAAGGATGGCATGGCGCTCATGTTCAGTCAGACTGGCCAGTAGGGTCTCGGTCATTCTCTTATTGAGTGGAGAGTCTCCCCCTGGCAGCAGCTCAGCACTGGAATTGTCCATGCTGGGGCTCGTGAGCGTCATATCATCGCTGCTGGCTAGTGACAGAGAAGGTGGAACAGGTTTGATTAGGCTTTGAGATGGAGAATGAGTTACACCAAGTATAATACCGGTCTAAACGAACAGAGGCTGAAACAATGGGATGTTACTTGGGGAGCCAAAACTGAGGGTGGTAGGCGTGCTGAGGCTGCGTCCGGCCACACGATTCACCATTGGCATCTCATCCTCCTGTGGACATAGCTGTTCCTCAGTGGGTGGCACAAGCAGGCATGCATAGGTGTGAAGTTGGATCAACAGCCGCCTCTGCAGCATCCACACCACCATCTGGATCAACTGTGCCTGCGCCAAGAGACACAAACACTTCAGCACATGAGTTGCTCATTCACAGCTAATACAAAAGCTAAATATAGTCTAAACAAACAACTGTGCTCCTAGAGCACCACAATCTTCCATCTTCTGTCAGCATAATGAATACGATTACGGTGCCTTTACCTGGAAATCCTTACTACTTTCAGGATGCCAGTAACTAGCTGTGGTTGCAGAGGTGTGCTTGAGCACCAGTGGTTTTAAAGGAGAACTGAAGGCAAATTTTTTTTAATAATCAAAATTCTATTTCTCATTTTATTAAATATAGGAATGCATTTTTGATAACTATTTTGTCACTGCTATAGCAAGTTATGGAGTGTTTGAAATATGCTCTGTAATATATCAGTCCATATGTCAAAGCAATGGCCGTAAACGAGATTCGTTGAGACCTGTGTGAGAGATCATAGGATGGAAGTAAAACGTACAGCGGAAATCAAAGTGACCAACATCTGCCCCACACGCCATCTTTTGAATGCTGATGTAATCAAGCCGGAAGTTTTGTTTGTTTTGATAGCAATCAGGAAAGTTTGAAAAAAGTAGGCAGTAATCGTCATTTAAACGCGTTTTTGTGTGATATTTTGTTTGGAAAACAGTTTTCAAAATGGCGGCACTGACACCTGGCTGACACTTCACGTTTCGAAGTCTTGCACAAGTCTCATGAAGATCACGCGGATAAGTGACGCCTGCCGTGGACCAAACAAACTAAATTCAACATGGCTAAAAGCTGAATAGGCCGATAAGTATAATATTTAATTGCAATTGGTTGCCAATACGAGTCACGATATAAGGTTACTAAAACCGAAAACGTAATCGAATAACACGTTAATTAATAAAATAAGTTTAAAAATGACTTCAGTTCTCCTTTAATTTATTTAGCTTTGCCACAGCGATATATACACATGTACATACATTATGACTGGGAAACCACTACAGCTTGCCCCAATTAAAGTGGCCCCTTTGTACCTAAACTGCACGTCTTTGAACTGTGGGGGAAACCAGAGCACCTGGAGGAAGCCCACACAGACTCAGGGAGAACATGCAAACTCCACACAGAAAGGCCCCTGTCTGCTGTGAGGTTTGAACTCGGCACCTTCTTGCTGTGAGAAAACAGTGCTAACCACTGCACCACCATGCCGCCGATTGGTGAATGGAGGGTGGAGTCTAGGAGGAGGAGGACTGAGTAATTCCATGAATAAACATACACCCGTGTGTGATTAACACTGGTCTATTTTAAATGCCTCTAGCACTAAGGGTGGAACCCCCTGCCAAACTGCAACTGAGCAGAACCATGTGTGCTGGTGTTCTCTAATTTACTTTGAGCTGATGAGTGAAGTTCTGAAAATCATTACAGAGGGAAAGGGGGGGGGGAACAAAAGGAACAAGGGGAACCCTATGGTCAGACTCTCCAAAGCCTTAATTTCCCTCCCTACTCACTCAGGTGTCACAGTATCACATATGGCCACAGCATACGGTACATACAGGTTTTATATAGGATGCTCTTGTTCTGAGTGTAATATTGCCTGTGCAAAGTTTTCAAAATTCTTTGTATTTAATTACACCTTTTAAATTACATTGTTATGCAAGCTGTTGCCATCTACTATATTAGCTGTCTGTCTAATCTTTTGCTGTCCTATAAATACATGATAAATAGTAATCTTAAGAAAAATTGAAAGATAAGCTTTTTCCTCAGCCATACTGACACATATACCCCTTTTCCACCAAATCAGTTCCAGGGCTGGTTCGGGGCTGGCGCTGGTTCACAACTTGTTCAACTTGCGAGCCAGCTGAGAGCCAGTTTGCTTTTCCATAGCTCGGGGTGCTAAGGGGAGCCACGTCATTACGTCACTGTATACGTCAGTTACGTCGCTGCGTTTGCATAAACCTTGGTGCGAACATCGAAGCAACAACACCACGGAGAAGAAGCAGCAGCAACAACAACAACAATAATAATGGATGACTTCGTGTTTGTACAGCTGCTGCTTCTGGTTTTACAGTGCTTCATTGGGATCAGAAAACGGCAGATCCAATATGTTTGTGTTGATCAACGATTACGTTCTAGGAGACAGATAATAACCTAATAACGTTTTGACTCTTACTTACACTGAATGTGAGATGGTTATGTTAACCTTTGTTATGAGCTAACGTTAGCCGGTGTTATGTCGGCTTTGGCGGTCTTGCTATTGTTGTTGGTCGAAACAACTCCTCCCCCCTGCTGACGTAAGCGGTTCTTTCCTCTGGCCCAGCAGAGAGTTGGTGCTAGCCTGGAACCGGTTTTTCTGGCCCCAGAGCCAGTTCTTTGTCAGTGGAAACAGAAAACCCGGTTCCAAACTAAGCACTGGCCCCGAACCAGCCCTGGAACTGCTTTGGTGGAAAAGGGGAAATACAATACTAACCTCATGTACAGAAGCGTCCAGTGGGTTCCTGAACTCCGACAGAGATACAGGTAAAGAGAACTTGGCTAACATGGATGGAAGATCATAACCAGGAAACTGCTGGGAAAACTGCTTTGCCAGTGGAGAATACCTAGGATGAGACATGAAACTTCACCCACATATATCTATAGCACATTTAAGTGAGCGGGTGAAAGTAAGCCTCATAGGAAAAATGCTTTGAATGTTAGTCATTTTTGCAGGGTAGAATTATACGAATTACTCACAGAAATATGTTGGCATGTGGAGACAGCATGTATACATTGTTCTCACAGAGTGGATACACAATGATGGCTTTACCCCAGTATACCAATTGAGCAGCTATCTGAAAGACCTGTGGAGGCAGCAGAGAGCCAAGAAAAAGGAGAGCCAAACAAGTTTGTTCACAAGCCTATGCAAACAAAAACTTCTTCTGAAATTAAAATAAATAAATATTAAGCTAAATCACATGCAAAAAGAATAGTTTGCAATTGAATTTTCTCACAGTGCTGCACAAATTCACGAACGTTTCATCTATTGATGTCGGATGCAAAGTACAAAAGTTATTTTCTTGAAAGGTAGACTGTCTTTCAGATTTTTCACATTTAGGTCATAAAAAGAATTTTCCCCGACACCCAATTTATTTTTTTAGTGGACCGAAAGTTACTGAACTCGAATCACACACTTCCTATTTTATTACTTTTTCCCCCTAAAAGAACAATTAATGAATTTAGAGCCACGTGGCCTAAATTCTCCGCCATATTTTTCTTGCTTCACCGTGACCTCATTCAAAATACTACATCATGCATGACGTGGTGGGCTTTCCCTGTTTGCGCAAGGCATTGAAACGGGAGAGAAAAATGGAGGGCGCGAATGAAACGTGAAAGACCGACTACAGTAATGGAAAACGAGAAAAGATGTTATGTTGCGAAGGAAAGGAAACGCAGCACCAAAGTAATAAATATCTTCGGTCAGCGAGGACCTCAGTGTGATCAGCTGTTCGTTTAGCGACAGAATGATGGAACTGTCAGTGCACGCTCAAAGGTAAACCTGTAGATGGCAGTAATGCAACACTGGATGCCAGCTGCTCTAAAACCCGAAAGATGAAGACGACAATGGTGACTCAGGTAAATCTGGGCATGCACACACAGACTTCCTCTTGATCCATCCTGGTGCCCTGTGTCTGGTCGGAGTTTTATCGCACCGCTCCTGTGAAGGACGGCCCCATGAGGACAGTTGAGGGTTATACCTGGAGGATGCTCTGGACTCTTACAGTAATGCTTTTATGGCTGAGGACTACAGTTGTCTTGCTAACTTTAGGACTGCAGTTATCATGAACAGTTTTGCACTCAAGTTTCCATCAATGAAGAGTTATAACATCAATGAAACTGTCCTCATGTTAAAACTGTTAATATTATAGTCAGGCTGTCTGTTGTTGCCCAAATGAGGATGGGTTCCCTTTTGAGTCTGGTTCCTCTCGAGGTTTCTTCCTCATGTCGTCTGAGGGAGTTTTTCCTTGCCACCGTCGCCACAGGCTTGCTCATCGGGGATAGATTAGGGATAAATTAGCTCGTTTTAAGTCGTTCAAATTCTGTAAAGCTGCTTTGCGACAATGTTTATTGTTAAAAGCGCTATACAAATAAACTTGACTTGACTCTGACTGCTTGACTGCGCGAAGCGAGTGATTTCATGCACATTATTTGCTCGGGAATCCCCTCGAATTAAATAACTTCCCAGCCACAGAATGGCCTAGGGTTTTTTTAAGATATTACACAAACATATCACAGTGATTAAATTTCAGAGGGAACAAAATTTCACCGATTTCATGAAATCGAAAGGCCGTCTACTTTTAAAAAGATGCTTAGTATAATCAGTCAGTTGAAATTGCAGGAATAAGGAAAAAGATAATAATAATTAGCTAATAAAAAGATCTGTGGTAATTGTTTTAGTTTACTGGGGTTTGCCTGCAAAAAAAGCTTCAGCACCCTTTCCCAAAAGCATATTCCTTTTTTTGCAGACTTTTGTAAATCGTGTCCACTAGATGGTAGCATGAGACCAATCACCACATTCTCAAAGGCATTAAGAGAGTTATTCATTATTCGGTGTTTAACCCGTCATTAAATACCGAATTTCTTGAACATTATAGTATGCATAATTGCTTATGCTCAATACCATTTCTTAAACTGCATTATATTGCATCACATTTTGTATTAATGCAGTTTCATGAACTGGAATTGGCACAAGACAGATGTGCGCTATGTCACTAATAATGACTAATGTGTGATCTATTTATTAAATAATAAATACCAATTCAAACAATTTAATTAAATTATGATAACTGGTAACTACTATTATTTTGAGGATACCATGAGTATTATTATTATTTTGAGTATACTATAAGATACTTTCACACCTGCAAGAGGGCCAGGTCAGCATCTTGTGCCAGCTGCTGCAGGTTCTTCATTGCTGAACAGATCTTGAGGAGCCGCAAAAGAGCAGGAGAGCAATCGAGTGGGAGTTGATCCAGCAGGGCTTTCTCACTGTCCAGTAGCAGCAGGGCATGGTATGGCCTACAGGGATAACACATCTACATGTATAGTCAACTCCAGAAATGCTGTTAATAAATAAAATGTGAACGTGTAGTTTTATTTTAACACCATTTATTTGAACACAGTTTCTTAGGCTTTCCATAAGACTTTCATATCTAAAGACAGCAAATGCAATAGCAAATTTTTATGTATCACATCCATCCCCGTGTTCATCTGCATGTATATTTGTCATCATGAACATTATTATTATTATTATTTTTTTTAACATTCATTAGCTGACTTGTGGCAGTCAAAAATGTGTCCCTTTTGTATTTAAATAATCATCTTTTTTTCTTATGGTGATGGATGGCAAGGATTTTAAAATGTGTAGCTTCATTTGTCCTGGACATACCAGGATGACAATCTGTTTGCGTTAATTTAAAAATGTTTTAGATACATTAAGAGAAATTTATTTTAAAAAAAGTATTAAAAATAGTTTGAGTGATTTTTCTTAAAGAGGAACAGAGGGCAATATATAGAGTAAATATAACAATAAAACACACATTGATGAACCTTATTCAAGACTTACAAAAGTTTTTTGTTCTAAGGTTGGAAAGTTATAGTGTTTTGAAAGTAGCTCGAGCAAACTATTTCCGCAGTTTGAACAGCCCGCCATGATAAGTTTATCCAATCAGAATGCACGTTCATTTTCTCTGCGTAACACTCATGACGTATGTATGTGCCCAGTTGTGTTGGCTCATTGAGGTTGGGAATAGCACGTGTGAAATACCTGTTTCTGCCTCTTGCAACGATTTCGCAAGTCCACGGGTGGCGCCTATCTCATTGCAGCAAATAAATTCTGCTGGACTCGTGAGCAACTCCACGTTACATTTTCCGCACGAGCACCACGCCATGTCACCTGCACGCAGACGCTCTGCCCCACGCTCGCCATGCCCATGGTCAGCATCAGTCTCATCCGAGCTTTCTTCTCTTATTTCATCACCGGAGTCGAGAGTACCTCTCCTAGGTTCAAACTGGTACCCTTCTAAGCCATAGCCTGCTTGCAGTGTGTCTTGCAGGATCTCTTTGTATGATTCGACAGAGCTGTCACTTTCACTTGATGCGCCCGACGCCATGATTACACGCTTATCTCCTCTATTTCGGACAGTTCCGCTAGTGCAGTTGGTAGCGCTGACGTCACGGTCTTTTGAAAATGGCGACTCTTGTGCGGTTTAGCGTATAAAGTATTATATTTACAATTACCAAGATATTTTGTTGTTTTCTAGTACATAAATTTGATAGAATACTTAAGAATACGTTACTTTGTCACATCAGCAACCGTATAGATTATATTTTGTACCCCTTTAAGAGGAAAGGTAAGCAGCTTCTCCAATTGCTTGAACAGAAATTTTTTATATTGTTCCCAATCTCTTTTAAGGTGCTAATAATTCTACAGCTAACGTGCACAGGGTGTGGCCTGCAAGAAAACCCATTAGAAAGAGAGACAATTTTATTTCTTATTTTGACTGACATTTGGGGGGGCACAGGACAACACCCAAATCACAGTACAAAGTGTTGTACTGCTATTTTAATAATGAGCATTTATATTGTTAATAAGACATGTATATTATTATTAGTAATGTTACAACTGTATTACAATAATAAAAGGCCTGCATCAATGCAACATTCATTGCTAAATAGTGAACTGAGCAAGAAAGTCATGGTGTAGACCACAGAGGGATGTCAAGGAAGGATCCTTTAAAGGCTGCATTTCAAGGATGCTGTCATCGAACCCAGCCAAAGGTCTGTTTCATTGTCTAGGATCTTTTGAATTCTACAAAGGACCAAATCCTTCATTCGGAAATTTTCAAAGATGCATGTTGCACTTCAATGTTCTTAAAGGAGAACTGAAGGTAAATTTTTTATCATCAAAATTCTATTTCTCATTTTATTAAATATAGGAATGCATTTTTGATCGCCATTTTGTCGCTGCTATAGCAAGTTATGAGTGTTTGAAATATGCTCTGTAATATATCAGTCCATATGTCAAACCAATGGCTGTAAACAAGATTCGTTGAGACCTGTGCGAGACATCGTAGGACGGAAGTAAAACGTACAGCGGAAATCAAAGTGACCAACATCTGCCAATGTTGTCAGATGCGCGCGCCCTCTTTCGAATGCTGATGTAAATCAAGCTGGAAGTTTTGTTAGCAATCAGCAAAGTTTGAAAAAAGTAGGCAGTAATCATCATTTAAACTCGTTTTTGTGCAATATTTTGTTTGGAAAACAGTTTTCAAAATGGCGGCACTGACATCTGGCTGACACTTCATGTTTCGAAATCTCGCACAAGTCTCGTGAAGATCGCGCGGATAAGCGACGCCTGCCGTGGACCAAACAAACTAAATTCAACACGGCTAAAAAACCGAATACGCTGATAAGTACAATATTTAATTGCAATTAGTTGCCAGTACGAGTCACGATATAAGGTTACTAAAACCAAAAACAATTGAATAACACATTAATTAAGAAATAAAGCAAATTTAAAAATGACTTCAGTTCTCCTTTAAATCACCCACAATCCTATGCTCACATACAAGGTGGGACCTTCTTAATGATGCAAACCTGGGAAATTGCAAGGTGTATAGGATACACAAACCTAAATTACAGTCTAAAATTAACAATACCCCATTTCCAAAAAACAGTTTGGATATTTTCCAAGAGTTTGGAAATCTGATTTGTTAATTAATGTGAATCTTTAACTGAAAAAGTACAGAGAAAATATTTTCAATAGTTTTACTGACCAACTTAATTGTATTTTGTAAATATAAACAAAGTTAGAATTTGATGCCTGCAACACACTTTAAAATAAATAAATAAATGTTAGGACAAAGGCATTAGTACCATTGTGTTACATCATCGTTTCCCCATAGTCAGCAAGGGATGCAAGGGCACTAGTGATGACATTTTAAAAACAGTCCATCATTGGTGTGCACAGTGTATTTAAACTTGGCGGAGCCCATCCCTCGCCAAGCTTGATCAATGGGTAATTTAGAGTATTCAGTTAGCCTAACAGTAAGTCTTTGGATTGTGGGAGAAACTGGAGCACCCGGAGGAAACCCATGCAGACACAGAGAGAACATGCAAACTCCACACAGAAAAGCCCCTCATCAGCTGTGCGGTTCAAACCTGGAATCTTATTGCTATGAGGTGACAGTGCTAACCACTGCGCTACCCCTTACGTTACATCACCTTTCCTTTTAATAGCACTTTTTAATCGTATGGGATCTGAAGATACTAATTGTTGCAGTTGGAATTTTTGTTAATTCTTGCTTGAGACAAGACTTAAGCTGCTCAACAGTCCGTGATCGTTGTTGTCCGATTCTCCTCTATATGATGTGCCATACATTATCCATATGAGACCTGGACTGGCAGCAGGCCAGTCAAGCACACGCACTCTGTCTACAAAGCGACGCTATTGTAGCCCATGCAGAACAAGGCCTGGCATTGTCCTGCTCAAATAAGCATGGCCTTCCCGGGAAGAGACACTGCCTTGATAAATAGGTCTCTCTAAAATCCTAATACATCAATGGTACCTTCACACACATGCAATTCACTCATGCCATGAGCAGTGATGCCCCCCCATACCATCACAGATGCTGACTTTTGCACCTTTTTCTGATAAACTGGATGGTCATGTTCACTTTCGGCATAGAGAACTCCACATCTGGTTTTCCCAAAAACAAGCTGAAATGTGGACTCATCTGACCACAACACGTTTCCACACTCTTTCATAACGTGTTTAGAACTGATGAATGGCTTCCTCCAATGCAACAGTTTCAGGTTGCATTTCTGGATGCAGCAATGGACTCTTAAGTGATAACGGTTGCTATATTTGTAACATTAGCATGACAGTTCCTCAGGCAGTCATATGCACATTCAACACTGGTTTCCAATCTTGCCCTTTACACACCGAGATGTCTCTGAATTCCCTGAATCTTTTCATGATATTATGTATTGCAGATTTAAAGATACCTGAAATATTGCACTGAGAAACGTTCTTTTTGAATTGACTAACAATTCTCTCAAATTTTGGTACAAAGCAGTGAGCCACAACCCATCCTTGCTTGAAAAGATTGAGCCTTTGGGTATAAAGGATGCACCAATCACGTTACCAATTAACCTGCTTATTGTGGAATCTTCCAAAATGGTGTGACTTGAATATCCCATAAACTTTTTAGTCTTATTTTGCCTCTGTCCCAACTTTTGTGTTGGAGGCATCAAATTCTAACTTTTAGATTTACAAAATACAATTAAGTTGGTCAGTAAAACTACTGAAAATCTTTTCTTTGTACTTTTGTTAGTTAAATAAAGGTTCACATGAATTAAAATCACAAATTTTTGTTTTTACTGCATTTTGGAAAATACCTCAACTTTTCTGGAAATGGGGTTCGTAGGAAAACATCAGTCTGGGGGCATGGTTTTACTGTGGGGAACTGTACTTTTGGAACACGGGATATGCAGAAAAGGGGAGGATCTAGCTAAAGTGGCAAAACATGAGTTGATCTTAAATAGCCTGCTGAGATTAGCACCTGGGACTCAATTCACAACTAAAGCTGTTCTGACATTTCTACGAAAGACTGGTCTTGCACATGGAGTTTAATTTTCTTCCTTTTTAATTTAAAGCATTCATACATCACTCCTGCAGATGCTGATAATGCACCAAGATTAGAATCTGCCAATAAACTCAACAGAAGACAAGATGCAGCACACCTGCACACTCATTTGACTGTTCCATTAAGTGTTCTCTCAATGTTAGGAAGGGGTCTTGCAACATCTTTGACACTGAGAAACACCCACTCTCTCTACACAACAGAACATATGGTTTTACCGAATAGCCTTCAGGCTGCGTTCCAAGGCATCTGGGGGAATGTGGTTCCCTCCAATTCGATGGATCTTGTGGGGAAGACAGAAGCTGACCTCCAGCCAGTTATTTATGTGAAGCCGAACCACTCCAGTTGTGCAGAGGCTGGGGTTAAGCACACAAGAATTTGCCTTCACAAATATCTTTATGCTGTAAAAATTATGCACTATGAGCTGTTACATTAACATAATATTAACTTGGTGAAAAAAAATTCTTCAGCATGTAGGGAAGGAAAAAGTACTGAATAAATGCCTACCTATCATAGGCTTCCTTTAGGTCTCTTGCCAGTTTACACTTGGGAAGAATGTGCCGAAAGGGAGACTGCAGAGTGCCATCCGCTGTAATTGTAAACAAGAAAGGCTCACGTGATATTCAAATGTTTTTATTTGCTGCCACCTTGGCCAGGACTCCCTGGAAGAAGAGATAACGTACACTATATTGCCAAAAGTATTCGCTCACCTGCCTTGACTCGCATATGAGCTTAAGTGACATCCCATTCCTAATCCAGAAGGTTCAATATGACGTCGGTCCACCCTTTGCAGCCAGAACAGCTTCAACTCTTCTGGGAAGGCTGTCCACAAGGTTTAGGAGTGTGTTTATGGGAATTTTTGACCATTCTTCCAGAAGTGCATTTGTGAGGTCACACACTGATGTTGGACGAGAAGGCCTGGCTCTCAGTCTCCGCTCTAATTCATCCCAAAGGTGTTCTATCGGGTTGAGGTCAGGACTCTGTGCAGGCCAGTCAAGTTCATCCACACCAGACTCTGTCATCCATGTCTTTATGGACCTTGCTTTGTGCACTGGTGCACAGTCATGTTGGAAGAGGAAGGGGCCAGCTCCAAACTGTAAAAACAGTCTGCATGCCTAGGTGCTTGATTTTATACACCTGTGGCCATGGAAGTGATTGGAACACCTGATTCCGATAATTTGGATGGGTGAGCAAATACTTTTGGCAATATAGTGTATCTCAGTGGGACATTCCTGGTAAAATAAAGGGAGAAAAAAATTTTTTTTTTCTTTCCCCAATTTTCCCTCTAACTTAACCTTTGGCCACCCACCCACCAGTCAAGTCTCCCCTATCGTATGACAGCTACCAATCCGGGAGGGTGAAGGCCATCATGTGCCTCCTCCAAGACATGTGAAGCTGCCAACTGCATCTTTTCAAACTACTGCTCATGCTGCATCATGGGGCAGTATAACACACTGGAGGAAAGCACTATTAGTGTTGCTGTGATTGATAAGGGAGAAAAAGTATGTCCCTACCACCCAGAGAGCTCGGCCAATTTTGCTCTCTTGGACTTCAGGCCACGAATGGCTGTGGCTTCGCTAGGATTCAAACTTGTGATCTCTGGACAATTGAACAAATGCTAATATCATAATGCACGGCACAATGATTAATAACAGGTATGTGAAAGGCTAGAAAAAAAGAATAGCAGAACATTTGTGTTGTGTGTTTCATACACTGAAAGGCCTCACTTTCAGTCATGGTGGTCAGCTCATCCTGTACAGCCAGCATGAGTTTGGCCTCTCTGGTGAGGTACTGGCAGCGTCGCTCCTCATGCTGCAGGGCAATGGCGATGCGCCTTGACAGGTTGTACATACAACTAATCACCGATGGTTCTGCATTGGCCTGCAGTGGGCAGTAGAGAAACAGGGCAAGTGTGAGAGGGGCAAAAATAAAATAAATACATATCTGTAAAAGGTAAGAGACCAAACTCAAGGGAACAGCTTTGGTTAAAAATATGCACTGCCCAGCACAGGGTTTTTTTTTTTGTCCAGCACACCCCACAGATGCTCGTTCAGATTGAGATCTGTGGAATTGGAGGCCAAGTCAACACCTCGAACACTGTCATGTTCCTCAAACCAAACCAAATTATCCTGCTGAAAGAAGCCACTGCCATTAAGGAATACCGTTGCCATGAAAGGGTGTACTTGGTCTGCAACAATGTTTAGGTAGGTGGTACGTCAAAGTAACATCCACATCAATGTCGGCTTGTCTTCTTCCCTTAGTGCATCCTGGTGTTATCTATTGCCCAGGTAAGTGACACACAGGCAACCGTCCACATAATGTAAAACAAAACATGATTTATCAGACCAGGCCACCTGCTTCCATTGCGCCATGGTCCAGTTCTGATGCTCTGATGTCCATTGTAGGCACTTTCAGTGGTGAACAGGGCTCAGCAAGGGCTTTCTGACAGGTCCATGACTACACAACCCCATACGCTGCAAGCTGCAATAACCTGTGTGTTCTGACACCTCTCCATCATAGCCTGCATTAACTTTTTGTTAATGATCTGCACTACATTTTGCTTTTCAATAGACATGCAGCCGCATACATACTGTATAGTTTGTGGAACTGTAATAAAATGACCCACTAAAGATTATGGTTAACCTTTAAAGTATTATCAATCTTCACAAGGGTATAAGAACCTGGAAAAGTGACAGGAGAGAGGATTATAAATCTGAGCACACTGTATACACCAGCTATTCTTCTCTTGCTCTTCAACAGCAGCAGCAACAACATACTGCAAGCTGCTTTAAAGACTTTGAAAGGATTTCACTAGGGTCTTTTGAAAGAAGCATGAAATGGCTTTGCCCTCTGTTCTTCACTCTTGTTAATCTCCCCAAATGAGGGGTTCCTTTGGGAGGGGAACCAGGGCCTGGTTCAATACAGCAAGCCAAGTATTTAGAAGTCACCCTACTGCTGTTGATGTTGACTGACAGATTACATCAACTGTCAACTTTCTGATACAAATATACAGTACCAGTCAAATGTTTGGACACACCTAATTTAATTTTTTTTTAATTAATTACAAGTCAGTCACTTCATGTCTTAAAGTAATGATGGATGTAGTTTCTCTTTACTTAGTTGAGTGGTTCTTGACATAATATGGATTACTACAGTTGTGGAATAGGGCTATTTACTGTATTATTATTTACTATGTGATCTCAAACACACTGAGAAGGTAAGAAATTCCATGAATTAACTTTTGACAAGGCACACCTGTTAATTGAAAAGCATTCTAGGTGACTACCTGAAACTAGTTAAGATAATGCCAAGTGTATGCAAGGCCTCATCAAGGTAAATGCTGGCTACTTTGAAGAATCTAAAATGAATAAAAACACTTTTAAACACAGAATTCTGTGTTATTTCATAGTTTTGATGCCTTCAGTGTTGTTCTACAATGTAGAAAATAATCAAAATACATAAAAACCTATCAATGCGTAGTGTCGTCCAAACTTTTGACTGGTACTATGGTACCAACTTCATACAGTGTCTTGCAAAAGTATTCATCCCCCTTGGTGTTTGTCCTGTTTTGTTGTATTACAAGCTGGAATTAAAATGGATTTTTGGAGGGTTAGCACCATTTGATTTGCACAACATGCCGGCCACTTTAAAGGTACAAATTGATTTATTGTGACACAAAAAATAATTAAGATGAAAAAACAGAAATCTGGAGTGTGCATAGGTATTCACCCCCTTTCATATGAAACCCCTAAATAAGAGCTGATCCAACCAATTCTCTTCATAAGTCACATAATTAGTTGATTAAGATCCACCTGTGTGCAAATCAAAGCATCACATGATGTCTGTATAAAATCAACCTGTTCTGGAAGGACCCTGACTAAAAAAAAAAAATTATATATATAATCACACACACCAAACATTGAATATCCCAGGGAGCACCATTAAATTCATTCTAGCAAAATGGAAAGAATACATCACCCTACAAACCTGACAAGAGAAGGCCATCCACCAAAACTCTCAGACTGGGCAAGGAAGGCATCAATCAGAGATGCAACAAAAACACCAAAGATAACACTGAAGGAGCTGCAAAGATCCACAGCGGAGAAGGGAGTATCTGTCCATAGGACCACTTTAAGCCGTACACTCCACAGAGTAGGGCTTTATGGAAGAGCGGCCAGAAAAAGTCATTGCTTAAGAAAACACATTTGGAGTTTGCCCAACAGCATGTGGCAGACTCCCCAAACACATGGAAGAAGATTCTTTGGTCAAATGAGACTAAAATTGATCTTTTTGGCCATCATGGGAAATAACATGTATGGTGCAAACCCTGAAAACACCATTCCTTCTGTGAAGCATGGTGGTGGCAGCATCATGCTGTGGGGATGTTTTTCATCTGCAGGGACAGAAAAGCTGGTCAGGACTGAAGGAAAGATGGATGACACTAAATACAGGGCAATTCTGGAGGAAAACCTGTTTGAGTCAACCAGAGGTTTGAGACTGGGATGAAGGTTCACATTCCAGCAGGACAATGACCCTAAACATACTGCTAAAGCTACACTGGAGTGGTTTAAAGGGAAACATTTAAATGCTTTGGAATGGCCTAATCAAAGCCTAGACCTCAATCCAATTGACAATCTGTCACATAACGAAGGTTGCTGTACACCAATGCAACCCATCTAACCTGAAGGAGCTGGAGCAGTTTTGCCTTGAGGAATGGGGGAAAAAAAATCCCAGTGGCTAGATGTACTAAGCTAATAGAGACATTGCCCAAGACATTTATGCACACTCCAGATTTCTGCTTTTTCATCTTCATTATTGTTGGTGTCACAATAAAAAAAAAAAAAAAAAAAAAAAAAGTGCACCTTTAAAGTGGTAGGCATGTTATGTTAATCAAATGGTGCTAATCCCCAAAAATCCATTTCAAGTCCAGCTTGTAATGCGACAAAACAGGACAAACACGAAGGGGGATGAATACTTTTGCAAGACAGTGTATTTTGTGCATATGAATCTTGTGTTCATACTTTCATAACATTCCTTCAACTGGTATAATACTTTTTAATGGTCATACAAGGGCAATATCCATTTGAAATACTGGCATAATTCCCCCCCCCATCTTTAATGCAGCATAAATCAGAAAATTTTAATTCTTTCAAACATACACCAAGCTGCCAATGAAAAAAAAAAAGAACAATAACATGAGTAATAGATATGAAAACTTGAATAAGCTGATGTATTTTAGTGTGGAGATATAAAGGACCAAATTTGCTCCAAAGGCTGAGATAAAATACTATTATTTAAAAAGCAGTTTTAAAGAGAATGCTTTTGGTGCCACAACAATACTGTATGCAGTTTCTCCTATCATTGGAGTGGAATATTTTATTATTTATAAAGTGTTAGGAATTGGCAGAATTTGCTCAGTTTGTCTTAAACAGATGCTTTCTCCCATTTTAAATAAATTGTTTGTAACTCAAGACAGCTTTGAAAAATAAATCTATTACCTTTTGCTATATAACAATATTTCATATTTTTGGTATGTAGCATCTTCAATATGGAATTTAAGAGAGTCTGCTTTACATAACATTGTTCCATCACAAGTCATTAAATTCAAGCAATATTATTTGTATTCAGTATTAAAATTTATTAGCTACTGCTATATAATTGGGAATTACACTAGAAATACACCAATAATTATCCAGCTGCCTTATAAAACATCAGCAGAGTAAAGCAGCTTGATGGAAGACAATCCGCATGTGTGCAATATTTTCATACGCCAATCTAAAGGGTGAAAACTCTTACCTGGATTTATTATATACAATAAAAGCAATGTATTAAACACTATCATCACTACACAAGTATAACTCCTACTTCAACGCTCCCTATATTTTTAAAAAATATTTATTTTCATGTGTGTCAATGTACCACAATACCAGAGACGTACAATATTTCCCCGAATAGGGGAAAAAAGGATTTCTCAATGATTTTGTTTACCTGTTCTAGTTTTCTAAAAGGGTTTTACATAGAATATTTTGTTCCAAGAAACTATTTGTTAGTAATGAGAGCAGAGAAGAAAAAAAAATTGATTTCTTCTAGCACCCCATTTATTATGTTTTTTAAACTAAGAATGTACACTACCGTTCAAAAGTTTGGGGTCACCCAGACAATTTTGTGTTTTCCATGAAAAGTCACACTTTTATTTACCACCATAAGTTGTAAAATGAATAGAAAATATAGTCAAGACATTTTTCTGGCCATTTTGAGCATTTAATCGACCCCACAAATGTGATGCTCCAGAAACTCCATCTGCTCAAAGGAAGGTCAGTTTTATAGCTTCTCTAAAGAGCTCAACTGTTTTCAGCTGTGCTAACATGATTGTACAAGGGTTTTCTAATCATCCATTAGCCTTCTGAGGCAATGAGCAAACACATTGTACCATTAGAACACTGGAGTGAGAGTTGCTGGAAATGGGCCTCTATACACCTATGGAGATATTGCACCAAAAACCAGACATTTGCAGCTAGAAGAGTCATTTACCACATTAGCAATGTATAGAGTGCATTTCTGATTAGTTTAAAGTGATCTTCATTGAAAAGAGCGGTGCTTTTCTTTCAAAAATAAGGACATTTCAAAGTGACCCCAAACTTTTGAACGGTAGTGTATGTGTAAATATACTATTCAGTTATAAAAAGTACATGCATGGACATAGAGGAAGACCTTACACAATCATTCAAAACATGTAAAACAAAAACGTTCCACTTTTTTTGTTTTTAACATAAAACCTAAAATGCATTTTAAGTGAGCAGGTACAGGGTGTTTTTGCTGAGTCACAGTTGACCCTCAGGAAGGTTTGAGGGAGGGGAGGTGGGCATGCAAGTGTCAGATATGAGCAGCGTGAGGGTTGACTAAGCACTGTGTATTATGCTGAGTCAAGGTGGCACTGCTGAGCTGTGTGAGGGCAGGGCACTGTGACTAAGCAAAGAGTATGGTTCTGATAGACAGGTTGCCAGGGACTTATCAGGGGCCACTCCCTTACTGGAAAAGCAAACTTCTGCTTTCAGCTTAATTAAAAACAGCTGATTCACGAAATATTAAAAAAAAAAAAAAATCATCATTTAAAAAAATAGCTTGTCATGAATAGTCAGCATTTTCTTACCCTTAATGCAAACACAACACTAAACAAGATCATGGTCGGCATTTCTCTTTTTGGTGAAGGATCGGTTTTGGAAACCTACAAAAAAAAAAAAAAAATCATTTTTGCAATAAACATGCTACAGAGTGCTGTTAAATATATAATTCATTAACATTTCAGGAAAAAAAAAAAATAAGGCATTTTACAAAATGAGTCTCATACCCAAAATGCATGGGGGTTGATCCATCAAGCATACTACACTCTTAGGCTACATCCACACGACAACGGCAACGAGATGTTATTTAAAAATATATCGTGGCTCAGGTGGATAAGGCACCATACCATAAATCCGGGGACCCGGGTTCGATTCCAACCCGAGGTCATTTCCCGATCCCTCCCCATCTCTCTCTCCCGTTCATTTCCTGTCTCTACACTGTCCTATCCAATAAAGGTGAAAAAAAGCCCCCAAAAAAATCTTTAAAAAAATGTTCCACCACTTCTCCCCAACATAAAACCGAAAATACAATTTAAGTAAGCTGTGTATTTTAAGTAAGGGTGTTTCTGATGAGTCGCAGAACAACAAATTCAATCCAATTAGTCATCCAATAATTCTTAATCCAATTATTTCCCATGACGAACTGCCATTATGGGAAATAATTGGATTAAGCCTGCCATGGCTATATGAGGTACATCTTAGTTAGCAATACAGCAAACTTAGATAGTAACAAGAGGGGGGAAAAAAAATTCCTGCCTCATGATGCCAAATAGGGCGGCATGGTGGTGTAGTGGTTAGCGCTGTCGCCTCACAGCAAGAAGGTCCGGGTTCGAGCCCCGTGGCCGGCGAGGGCCTTTCTGTGTGGAGTTTGCATGTTCTCCCCGTGTCCGCGTGGGTTTCCTCCGGGTGCTCCGGTTTCCCCCACAGTCCAAAGACATGCAGGTTAGGTTAACTGGTGACTCTAAATTGACCGTAGGTGTGAATGTGGGTGTGAATGGTTGTCTGTGTCTATGTGTCAGCCCTGTGATGACCTGGCGACTTGTCCAGGGTGTACCCCGCCTTTCGCCCGTAGTCAGCTGGGATAGGCTCCAGCTTGCCTGCGACCCTGTAGAAGGATAAAGCGGCTAGAGATAATGAGATGAGATGTCACTATTTTCTATGTGTCACGTAAAGGAAACAGATGGATGGATGGAATTGCAGAAAGTGTGTTAACGTACACACAGGCAGGCAAATCGATCCAAAACGCAAGGCGAAAGCAGAGGAAACGGGCAAGGGCCATGCGAGGCACAAAGAGAATAGCTAAGGCAGGAACAAAAGCCAGAATCCAAATGCACAATGTCAAAACCGGAAGGACAATACAGAGAGAAGTTACAGCGCGTATACTTCGCCAAGTCTGTGTTTTCAGAGTCATAAGCACATGCTGTGATTGTGCTCTGATCAGAAACAGGTGCATTGCAATTAGTCCCCACGGCGTGCGCACAAGTAGCAGTTCGAGGTGAGCTGTTGCGTGCACACGGGACAAAAGGTCATAAAAATAATGCAAATACTGTAAACTTTCAGTAAAAGCATGACCCATCAATTTTACTTGCTGACGAAACTTGTAATCCTGGACTGCTTTAATTTCAGGTACATTCTCATCACAAATTTCTCCTTCTGAATCACTATCGCAGTTCTTTGAGTTAAAGGATCACAAACGGAGGCGAGGATTTCTTTGTCTGTTATGGAAATGACGGAGGTTACCGTGTATAGCTGTCAGTGTCCACCCACTGACTTGCTGTGTTTTCTAAATCTTCACCATTCAGTTCATTTATGTGTTACAAATCACCAGTGATATCAGCAGTAATTTTGTCCTTTTATCAATATTTTGATCACTATTCTCGATAACTGTTAGTGATCGACACCTAAGCGAGGCTTGTTAAGCCTTTGTTTTATGGCGTTAACACACATTGTTAACTGCGGACTTGATTACTTATTGTTCGTCTCTGGTGGGAAGAGAGCGCATGGTTCAGTGAAATTTTTTTTATTGAAGACTGACTCATCACTAAAGGCGAGGGACAAGTTAGTTTGTTACATGCGAAAGTTCATAGTGTTAAAAGAGAGTTCGTTATAGTAGGGTTGCAGTGTACTGACGAGTTTCCAAATGTCTACTGTTAGCAGTGTTTCCATCGTCTCTGAGACACCAAGAGGATGTTCAATCACCACTAAGCTGCAGATTTAAGTGAGTCACATTCTACAGTGATTAATAAAATGGGAATAAAATGAAGAATCGATGTTCAGCGAAATCAAACAACTCATGCATTAAAAACCTGACACTGTTTGTGTAGAGCAGATCAGTCTACACACATTGTGTTGAATGTTACAAACAAATTCACAGGTCATGTTCATTTTAAAACTACACACAACTGTGGATAAAAAAAACCCACAATCTTCCAACACAATTTATTTAACATTGTCAAATATGTGTAAACTAGAATTCTACACATGTGTAATTTTCTACACATTCCTTCCAAGAGTGTAGTTATCTTGCTGACTAGTGCAGCAGGATGCATCATTTCTATCTTTTTCAAACCCCCTACACTTTAGGTGATGGCTTAAACAACATTGTCCATATAAGCCAAAAATATTGACTGTGTGGATCACAAACACCTTGTTTCCTTTTTAAAATAAATTGGCATAATGTCACGCATCATGCAAGTAAATTGCATTTTAATCCTATTTACAATTATGCAACATTTTCATAGTGAGTATAACATCTGCAGAGTAAAAAAAATCTCCACTGCATAGCTTAATATGTATATGAACAATGATCAAAACAGTTTTAATAGCTTTTAATGAAAAACATTTTATTAAAATTATCTATTGTTACTACAAATGCATAAAATGACATTTTTACATAACCTGAGTAATTAGTATAATGTATTATATATTTACAAGCTACTATCCCACTATATTTATTACATATTAAAACAGACTGGCTCTATTGACAGGCAGAATTAACTCTAATCACCTCAGCCAGTAGATGGCGCTCTTAAGCCAAAAAGCCATCTTGTCAATTTGTCTCCCGTCTTCCACATGGGCCAAACCTCAAGATAAAGTTATGGTGATATTGTGATCTAGGTTTATTTTGTTTCTGTGCAATTTTTTTTTTTTTTTTGCTGTACTTCAATTTAGTGTTGTCTAACCTGAATGGTGTGCGGTGGCTGCAGGAGAGTAGGATGTCCCACAAAGCGAACATTATCAATCTTCAGTTCAAACTTTTTGCCACACATATCTGACTTGGTGGCCAAGATGGTCGCAAGAATGATATCAGAGAACCTTTGGGGGGGGGGGGAAGACAGAATAAAAACCAATGAACAATCAGAAAGCCAAAACTCAGCAAGAGTGGATCTTAAAATTCAGTTCCCATTCAACGAATACAAATTGATTGGCTAACAAACTGTTTACAGCATAAAGTAAATCTCTTACAGGGGAACATTAAAATCAAATGAATTAGGCCAAGAATAAGAGTTTTTATAACGAGAAGAAATACTATGCAGAAGACAGCCTCTGGCAGAGATGATACTCATGTTTAAAAGATATTCATTAAAGAGGTGATTCAAACCACAGAAAGGCCCAATGGTGGAAAAGGTCAATGGTTTTTCAAAGACCTTTAACCTCAAACAGTAGTGAAATTACTTTGCCAGAATGAAAGAAAAGAAACACTTATTTCTTGGATGTGTGTATAGGTTGTGAACATTATTCTTTTCTTGCTTAGAGTTTTTCATTTTTCACAGTTAAAACATTCATCATCTTAAATTACACGCACCAAAATTAATTTCAATGTATTTTTAGTGATAATCAAATTTAATATTTAATGTATAATTGACCTTGTAAACTCCAAACTGATTAATATCAAACAATTACACACCATGATTTCTGAATTAGTTTTGCCTGAGCTTTATGACACCCACAATGAGACATCAAATTGCGTACCTAAATGGCAATCAAGAGAAAAAGTTAATTAAGCTGGGGTGTTCTAGGAGAAAAGGAAATATGGTTTTAAATGATTTGATCTTACCCTGCTACCAACTGTTCATCAGTTAATGGAGTTTGTTCTCTGAAATGGGAATATTGCCATAAAAAAGAAATACAAGGGGAAAAAAATGGCAACAAACAATGACAGTTCACCAAATATGAATATTAAAAATAAGGCAGTCAGGAGTGACTTGAGGTTACATGGATACGTAAAAATTACCTTTCTTGTTCTGCTTAAGCTATTGGTCTCCCTATGCCAATCACTGTACATCACTAATACAGTGAAGTGTTACTGTATATTTGAAGGTAGCCATTGCCTTTATTTAAACAAACAAACAAACAAACAAACACCAAAAGGTTAACTAGAATTATTTCTATTGTGTCTGTCCTAGGCGGCACGGTGGTGTAGTGGTTAGCGCTGTCGCCTCACAGCAAGAAGGTCCGGGTTCGAGCCCTGTGGCCGGCGAGGGCCTTTCTGTGTGGAGTTTGCATGTTCTCCCCGTGTCCGCGTGGGTTTCCTCCGGGTGCTCCGGTTTCCCCCACAGTCCAAAGACATGCAGGTTAGGTTAACTGGTGACTCTAAATTGACCGTAGGTGTGAATGTGAGTGTGAATGGTTGTCTGTGTCTATGTGTCAGCCCTGTGATGACCTGGCGACTTGTCCAGTGTGTACCCCGCCTTTCGCCCGTAGTCAGCTGGGATAGGCTCCAGCTTGCCTGCGACCCTGT
Source organism: Neoarius graeffei (assembly GCF_027579695.1). Taxonomy (NCBI): domain Eukaryota; kingdom Metazoa; phylum Chordata; class Actinopteri; order Siluriformes; family Ariidae; genus Neoarius; species Neoarius graeffei. The sequence continues at coordinate 52,037,485 of NC_083584.1, forward strand.
AGAAGGATAAAGCGGCTACAGATAATGAGATGAGATGTGTCTATCCTAAATTTATTTCTGCATCCAATTTGCAATTAAAGTCCACATCATTATTCTACTGATCTTGAACTGAACCATTTTAACAATTTTGTAAAGCACAAATTGTTGCTTATCTTATTTGCCCATTTGGCTAGATTCTAGCCAACAAAACATTTCCAAATTTTTGCAGGAAATGTGACTCAGCTCACTTTTCTGATGAGTAATAAAAATTCAGTTAAGCTAGAAATGACATTACAACAATGCAAATGCCATTTCTTGTTTTTATAAATGCTCCAAAAAAAAAGTTAACTTTGTCAACAAAATTTTGATAAGTATTCATTGACTACCTTTTATTTCATGACTAATGGCCTTTACACAATGGACAGGACACTAAACTGCAATAAAAAATGTGCGCGCGTGTGAGAAGTTTTCACACAATGTATGCACACCAAGTCTAATGTGACTTTTTTTTTTAACCATTGTGTTCTGTTTCGTCATTGTTTCATGCGACTGTCAGTAGAGTCCTGAGTGAACGAGGACATCATCTAGCAGTGATGAAGACCATAGATATGCTCTCAAGAAAGGGAAGGTTTGGTGTACAAATGAGAACAGGGAGTTTCATAATCTTGCTAAAGAGGTGAAACTGAGACAGGATGATGGACAAGACAGAAAGCAATGATCACTGTGTTTGTGTTCATAGGTGAAATAATATGGGGCTTTATTCCAGTCTTTAATCTAGTGTGCACTCTTTCAATGTGAGACCATTATTTATTCATTTCACATTCAGATTTTGCAACATCTCCCCCAAACAGCCCCTGCTCGCGTGCAAATCTGCTCTGCTCCTGCTCAAAAAACCTACTCCCTCACCCTCAAATAGCCCGTGCTCAGACTACTTTGGGCATTCACGAATCTTCTGCTCATAGATACAAAATCTGAACTCAAATTGAAAGACCATGCTCCTGATTAACGATAAGAATAAAACTCCATAGAAATACAGCTGCTCAGCTCTCACTCACTGCTACGTTCAAGGCTGTTTTGTCAGCTGTCTCCTACATCACCACCTGACGTCTGTCCGCACAACATGATTGGTTGATGCATTTATTTGCAGTGCAAAAGCTCAGAAAAATCCACCTTGGTGCAGGGGGGGACAAAAAAAAAAAAAAAAAACACCTCACTGCTTTTTCGCTGTATAATATTCGCACTCTGTGTGAAAGTACTCATGAGAAAAACAGTTAAAAAATATATTGACATGCAAATTAATTGCATGAAAAAATACTCCCGGTGTATAAAGGCCTTTACACATACAGTGGAATGGGAATATACAATGGGAAAGTGGTGGGGGTGGGGGGGTAGACACGCTGACGAATTTAACGCAACATTAATATTCACATTAAACGCAAAGCGATTACACAAGCACTCCACAAAAATAAATAAATAAATAAATAAATAAATAAATAAGTGTGTGTGATGGTTCCTGGGGTTCTGGCAATGGTGGTTCTGGAGAAAGAGAAGCTGGGACTGGAGGTGCCCTTAAAAAGGGGGGAGGGGGTGTCATTCCATCCTGGCCCCTTGTGAAGAGCTTCCCAGAAAACACAGGTTGCTGTGTTGCAAGGGGAATTTTCCAATGTGTTTTTGCCTCTACTTAGTCAAACATGCGTGATAAAGCAACTAAAAGACTCCTCCAGGTGTCATCGTGTGCAGCCGCCCCGACCATTTACCCTAACACAGGAAAACAGTTTGGGAGGAACGCAAGGCTGTGTTCAGCATGGGCATAATCACAGTCCCACAGTGATTGGAATAGCCCTGTGGTTTTGGTGCCCAAGCCTGATAGGTTGGTCCACTTCTGTGTGGACTTTAGAAAAAAGTCAATGCAGTGTCTAAATTTGACATGCATTGATGAACTGCACGATTGTTTAGGTACAACTCGCTTTTATTCAAGACAAATTTTTAACCAAGGGGTATTGGCAGATTCCCTTGACTCCATGACCTTCTCCACTCCATTTGGGTTACACCATTTTGTCACCCTCCATTTGGTTTGTTTGGAGCCCCAGCAATGTTTCAATGTCTCTGAGACAGAATACTCTGCCTGCACAGCACAAATGCTGCTGCATATTTAGATGGCATAATCAATTATAGTAATGACTGGCAGCGGCATTTACAACAACCGAGAGCTGCCCCAAGATCCTTGAGACATGCAGGACTCATAGCAAGCCAAAAGAAGTGTGCAAATGGACAGGTGGAAGTACAGAATCTGGGCTGGGAGTGGGAGGTTGTCAGCTACAGGCCGGTCAACTCCCTGGCCCAAGTGAGTTGTGGGCTGAGAAGGCACAGGTTGAACCAGTAGGTAACACTTGATAAAGAAGCCTTTTTATTTGGTCACACATACACTCAAGCACAGCAAAACTTTTCCTCTGCATTTAACCCACCTGAAGCAGTGAACACACACACGCATGCACACATAAGTGAGCAATGAGCACACACACGTACTATGCTACAACGCCCAAAGAGCAGTTGGGGGTTAGTGCTTTGCTAAGAGGGCACTTCAGCCATGATATAGAGGGAGGGAAAGTGCTGTTCATTCACTTGACTCCCCTCACATTTTTCCTGCTGGTCCTGGGAATCGAACCTGCGACCCTTTTGGGCCCCAAGACTGCTTCTGTAATCTTCAGGTCATGGCTGCTCCTGGATGATTTTCACCCATGTCTGATTAGCACCAGCCTACTTGTGCGTGGTTCTGGCTGCTGTGAGCCAGAGTGACATAGCTGAAGGAGCTTGTAACACATGCACACCCATGCATGGGGCATCAAAAGTTTTTACTTTTGACTGAAAAGATTTGGCATTTCTTATTTTTTATTGTTCAGTTTTTCATATCAAAATCTAAAATGTTTACAAAGTTTAACGTTATTCATTCTCAAGAACCCAAGAGGAGATATGTTAGGACTATTTAAGGTCGTTATAAGTCCTGGTTATAGCAAATAGGTTTGACTTAAAGGAGTACGCCACCCCCAGGTGAAATTGAGTCAATCCCTGCAGTCTCTAGAGTTGGATGAGTGAGCCAAAGCGTTTTGTAGCCGACCCAGCCATTGTCCTGATCTAGAAACGCCCCGGTTAGCTTAGCGTAGTCGCTGTAATCCGGCGTGTCCAGCTAGCATTGTCGTTGCAAAAGTTAATCAAATAACTCAAGATTTTTTATAATTATTTCTCATGACCTGTACATTCACATCGAGTACACATATCAATGCAAATTAACACGAAGGGATTTACTAGACCAATTTATATCTGGAACTATTTTCGGCCACAGCACAGGCAAAGCACCGCTGCAGGCGCAAAGACACCACGCAGCACCACAACTTCCGTCAATACACCAGAGAACTTAGTAGTCACGCTGGTGTATTGACGGAAGTTGAGGGTTTTCAGGTGCTGCGTGGTGTCTTTGCGCCTGCAGCGGTGCTTTGCCTGTGCTGTGGCCAAAAATAGTTCCATATATAAATTGGTCTAGTAAATCCCTTCGTGTTAATTTGCATTGATATGTGTACTCGATGTGAATGTACAGGTCATGAGAAATAATTATAAAAAGTCTTGAGTTATTTGATTCACTTTTGCAACGACAATGCTAGCTGGACATGCCGGATTACAGCGACTACGCTAAGCTAAAGCTAACCGGGGCGTTTCTAGATCAGGGCAATGGCTGGGTCAGCTACAAAATGCTTTGGCTCACTCATCCAACTCTAGGGACTGCAGGGACTGACTCAATTTCACCTGGGGGTGGCGTACTCCTTTAAGGAAGATAAATATAAAGGGCAGAAGATACAGATTATTTTAATATACGTGTTGGGGTGGGTGATATAAATACCATATTGCTGAAAACCTATTATATTGTGATAATGCCCAACCTTAAGACATACAGTATGCATTTGCATCAAGTCTTAGCCTATATAATTATCTTTGGAAGACATGGTTGGGAAGCACACCATACAAAATCTGATAACTAGCTAGCAAAGATTTGGACAAGCCTGTACAGGTAGATAATGAAAAGTTTGCAGGATATTTTGCCTAACAGCAGATGCAGAAAGAGACAGATGTAAGAAATGTAAGCAGCATCTTCTGTCACTCCTGATGAAGTAATGCAAGTGCTCAACCACTTACAATCTGATCATTCGAGAAACATGTTAAACATTTTCCTTGTGATATTTAAAGACCACATCTTGAGGATTTCAGAGATTTACAATGTCTTGTTCTACTGCATTGGATTGATGACAGAAAATGCTGGAGAAGAAACTGAAAAATGCCAAAAACTGCCCCAGGTTACCTTCAAACTTCATCTCGTATATAATTTAAAACACTGTTCATGCATCGAGATTTAAGAGTCAGAACACAGTACCGTGAATCTCCATCTTGGTCCTCAGTGGTATCACTTGTAGTCCTCAGAGCATATGGACTTCGCTGTTTGGCTTCAAACAGACAAGAAACCGTCATTTTACACATTGGACTGATACTTTTATCCAAAGTGACTTACAATTAAGACCATGGGATGGGCTTGGGGGTGCTAGAGCTACCCCTTGGAGAGCTGTAGCACCCCCAAGAATTTTTTTGTGGTTTATTTAGAATTTTTAAATGAGTGGATATGATAATTTATAATTTGAAAAATTAATACAAAAACCGATTGTTTTAGACTTAAAAACAATGCCAACACAAGTGATCCAATTCAGCCAATGGAAGCAGCATTGGCTTTTTACCTTACTTTCACATCCTGTTAACTAGAGCACTTTTTTTTAATAACTTAGGAATAGCAGTATCACAATGGATCATTTTTTTTTAACTTCACAAACATCCACGTATGGAGACTCAATCAACAGATGCATTGTTTCATTATGAACATATCAAATGGTAAGTGCATGATTTTTCCCCCCTTGTTGCCAATTATAAATTTAATGCATTTGGTGGTTGAGGTACACATTCTAACTCCGTTATCTCTATGCAACACTCATTCATATAACCTTAGGTCTGTGGAGCAGAATACTGTTGATTCATCTCATCTCATTATCTCTAGCTGCTTTATCCTTCTACAGGGTCGCAGGCAAGCTGGAGCCTATCCCAGCTGACTACAGGCGAAAGGCGGGGTACACCCTGGACAAGTCGCCAGGTCATCACAGGGCTGACACATAGACACAGACAACCATTCACACTCACATTCACACCTACGGTCAATTTAGAGTCACCAGTTAACCTAACCTGCATGTCTTTGGACTGTGGGGGAAACCGGAGCACCCGGAGGAAACACACGCGGACCCGCGGGACTCGCCGGCCCCGGGGCTCGAACCCAGGACCTTCTTGCTGTGAGGCGACAGCGCTAACCACTACACCACCGTGCCGCCCCTTACTGTTGATTCATTAGTCAAAAAGCGTTTGTAACTGGCAGTATGGGTTTGTGATCTTGGAATCTGAGGCTGCAATGTGCACAAACCTCTGTGTTTGGTGCTGCTGCTTGTGTGAAAGCCCTGGCCATGGATTAATTGTGTAAAATTTTATATTCAGAGGTACGTTTATGTAGGCTGGCTTGTGAACCTTGCATCTATATCCCATGAGCTGAATATCACGCCTTGTGTTTAATACAGAATGGCATTGTAATTGTCTCGGAGCGAGTATTGTTTATATTTGCATGTGTATGTGTCCAGAGGCTTCAAAAGAAATTAGAAGGGCACTCACAGAGCTCAGACCTCGGTCAAGGCCAAATGCCACAACATTAGCGAAAATGAAACTGAATTCATCGAGCTACCCTGTGAGTCGGATCTGCTCCAAAATTGAATGAGTTCTTCTTTGGCCCATGCTACACTTCTGGCAGTTTTTAAATGATCCTGTTTACAATCAAGAAAACAAAAAAACTTAAAAGTATAATGTCGGCGGCACGGTGGTGTAGTGGTTAGCGCTGTCGCCTCACAGCAAGAAGGTCCTGGGTTCGAGCCCCGGGGCCGGCGAGGGCCTTTCTGTGTGGAGTTTGCATGTTCTCCCCGTGTCCGCGTGGGTTTCCTCCGGGTGCTCCGGTTTCCCCCACAGTCCAAAGACATGCAGGTTAGGTTAACTGGTGACTCTAAATTGACCGTAGGTGTGAATGTGAGTGTGAATGGTTGTCTGTGTCTATGTGTCAGCCCTGTGATGACCTGGCGACTTGTCCAGGGTGTACCCCGCCTTTCGCCCGTAGTCAGCTGGGATAGGCTCCAGCTTGCCTGCGACCCTGTAGAAGGATAAAGCGGCTAGAGATAATGAGATGAGAATGAGATGAGTATAATGTCCTTGGTGGAGGTAATTAAACTGTAGCAACAAGCACATTAATGGAAACCCTAGATTTCACAGCATACTCACTGAAAAGTCAAGCAACCCACAGCACCAACACAAGAAAATCTCTGGCACCACCCCGATTATGAAAGGATACAACTGAGCTTAAGGGTTAAATGTTTTGCTCAAGGATCCAACAGTGGCAGCTGGATAGTGCTGGGATTTGATCTCAACCTTCAGATCAACAGCTTAAAGCACTGTTGACATCTCCGTGGCTTTTTACTGCTGGCAATTTTTAGACAACTTTAGCAATTTTATTTGAAAAAAAAAAAGGTGCTGTTCAGAAGTTGCTAGATTTCAATATAGCTCTCCAGCTGAAAATCACAGCTACTATTTATACGAGTTAAGACAGCAGGTCTGGTCAACTCACCAAGGGTGTGCCAAGGCTGACTGAGATGTTATTGCATGACTCAATGTTCCTATCAACGAATCACTGATTCCCATCATTCCCAACAGCCAATCGCTGATCAGAGTTGTTTGTTTCATCAACACCCTTTTTTTTTTTTATTCTTAGCTATATTTACAAGTAATAGTGCGAGTTGTTACATCAGTAAACATTTTGCCTTGTGTCTATGGTCACTACCACTGCTTCATTTTGTCTGTGTACTTAGTCAAAATTATAGCATCATCCAAATACGTAAATAGTTGGTTCACATCATTCGTTCATCTTCACCAACTGTTTTAGCCTGATCGGAGTTACAACAGGTATGGGAACATCAGATTATCCAGTCAATGATCACTTAGTTCTCTGCTGCTGATCGGGCTTGGATCACATGCACTAACATGATTTAACTTAAGGCTAGTTTAGAAGCTGTATTTTAGGACAACCCAGAATACGAATGTATTGATGACGTAGTCCACAAAATCCTCAATCACTTTGTCTTTCATTTTTAAATGGATGTAGAAGTATGTGAACAAAGTATCAAGTCTGGTTCTTTAAAGTCATTGATGCATTATATGACATTTTAACAGCATCAACTCTCATTTTATTTGTTTGTTAATAAAATTGTCTATCACTTGTTATTTTCAAGGGTCATTCCATGTCAATTCATACAAATGCCCAAAACCTCCCCAGTGACACCTCTTCAATTTGCCTTATTTTTATTTTCTTAGTGCCTTATGATGTCAAATGAAAGAATCCAAAATTTTAGCTTCCTAGCTCTAACGTTTTTTGAGTTATGGCCCTTCAAAGTTTGGGTGCCACGCCCACTTTTGGGGTCTGGGAATTGCGCACTTAATTTGCAAGCATTTTTGGAGGCCCATATTTTTTGTTCTAAGGGGAATATAGACCTGTGAATTGCTATATCTATACTGGCCCTGTATCAGATTCTGCACCTAAAAATAGCACAGGTTTACTAACTTTATAGATATTAACCCCTTAAAAGTGGATTTTTTAATGACACAATTTTTTTGACATTTTGGGTGTCCATATCTTGGAAAGTTTTTACGTTGATGGGGTTTCAACTGATTTATCATCATATTTGGGAACTCTACTGTGTACTTAGAGTTTCAGGGCACAAGGAGCTTTGGTGGGGGTACAGGAGGGCCCCAAATATATATATATATATATATATATATATATATATATATATATATATATATATATATAAAATTTCCCCTTTTTACTAATTGATATGCTAATTTTCCCCACATGAGTGGCTAGGGGCCCCTTCCCCTTTTCTTGAAAAAAAAAAAAAAAACCCTGATGAGTCTAGGTTTAACTTCCAGATCGGATGTCAGAACAAATGTAGCAAAGCAACCAGGATGTTTTTTCTTGGGATCATCCCCTTGTTTGCATCTTTCCCTTTCCTGTTTGAAAGATGCATTTAACTATTAAGTGTATAGTGGTCAGAGTTTGGTTGGATACAGGGAAAGGTGTCAAATGTAAAAAAAACAGCATCGTGAAACAGCCGGGAAAGGGTTTATCCCTTGTAATTGTCAATATAACTAATGGGGTATTGGGTATAAATAATCTTCCCATAGATTAAAATCACTATATGGGTGTGCTTTTACTACCTTAAACATGAATAGGCAGTCAAAACAACAGTTGACCTACTTTCCGGACTTAGGATTTTTCAGAAAATATGCAAAAATAGCACCATATACAAATGCTAAGTTTATATTGAAGGAGTTGGATAATCAAAGTTTTTATTGGCTTAAAAGTTTGATAAAAGGTGTCTGTTGATAGGGTTAAAGGCTCATTCCAGTCATCATGTGCCCACATAGCCAACTAATGGCCTGAAGTAGGACGTACCAAACGGTAATTTTGTCCCGAAGCCATATTTGGGGCCTTCCTGTACCCCCACCAAACCTCTGATGCCCCTTTTCCACCAAAGCAGTTCCAGGGCTGGTTCAGGGCTAGTGCTTAGTTTGGAACCGGGTTTTCTGTTTCCACTGACAAAGAACTGGCTCTGGGGCCAGAAAAACCGGTTCCGGGGCCAGAAAAACCGGTTCCAGGCTAGCACCAGCTCTCTGCTGGGCCAGAGGAAAGAACCGCTTACGTCGGGGGGGGGGGGGGGGGGGGGGGGGGGGAGTTGTTAAGACCAACAACAATAACAAGACCGCGAAAGATTGCCATTTTTAAGCGACGAGAAGCAGCAGCTGTACAAACGCGAAGTCATCCATTATTATTATTATTATTATTATTGTTGTCGCTGCTGCTGCTTCTTCCGTGTTGTTTTTGCTTTGATATTCGCGCCAAGGTTTATGTAAACGTAGCGCCGTAACTGGCGTATACAGCGACGTAATGACGTATACAGCGACGTAATGACGTGGCTCTGCTTAGCACTGCGAGCTATGGAAAAGCAAACTGGTTCTCAGCTGGCTCGCAAGTTGAACGAGTTGTGAACCAGCACCAGTACTGGCCCCGAACCAGCCCTGGAACTGATTTGGTGGAAAAGGGGTATGAGTGCCCTGAAACTCTCCAAGTACACAGAAGAGTTCCCGAATATGATGATAAATCAGTTTAAACCCTATCAACACAAAAACTTTCCAAGATATGGACCCCTGAAATATCAAAAATTGTGTGTCATTAAAAAAATCCACTTTTAAGGGGTTAATATCTCTAAAGTTAGTAAACTTGTGCTATTTTTAGGTGCAGAATCAGATAGACAGGGTCAGAATACATAGATATAGCAATTTACAGGTCTATATTCCCCTTAGAACAAAAGATATGGGCCTCCAAAAATGCTTGCAAATTAAATGTACAATTCCCGGACCCCAAAAGTGGGCGTGGCACCCAAACTTTGAAGGGTCAAAATTCAAAAACCGTTCCAGTTAGGAAGCTAAAATTTTGGATTCTTTCTTTTGACATCATAAGGCACTAATAAAATAAATATCAGGCAAATTAAAGAGGTGTCACTGGGGACGGTGTGTGAATTGACATGGAATGACCCTCAAGTAATTTGGAGCATCACAGTTTTTGAGGTTCACACAACCTGGATGACTGGGAAGACATTACAGAAATCTGGCTGGAGTTTGCCACTGAAAAGGTTCAGTTAATAATCATTGTTACTCATATCATGCATTTATGTTTTTGTGGTAGTTTATGTTGTTTACTATTGATTTACAGTCTTCTTTTGACTGCTCCCATTAGGGGTTACCACACCCCTATTCTTCCCAATTTATAATCCGCATCTTTGATTTGGCATAGGTTTTACACCAGATGCCTTTCCTGACGCAATCCTCCTTAATCTAGCTGGGCTTGGGACCAGCACTAAGTATGTACTGGCTTGGGCAACCCCAGCAGCTGGGTATTTTTATTTAATCTGTATGCTTTTGAACTGTGGGAGGAAACCACAGCACCTAGAGAAAACCCACATAGGTCTAGTGTAGCCAATCCAGCAAACTTTTTTTTTTTTTTTACAGTGGGAGAAAACCCACAGGGACATCATGTGAAACTCCATACAGACAGTAACCCAAGCTCAGGCTCAAACTTGGAGCTGTGAGGAAGCAAGACTACCCACTGCACTTGGTTTGACTATTTTGTAAATGTGTAAATAGCTAGTCTGTTGTATCAGTATAAAAGATGCTTTCTTTCTAAAATAATTATTTTCTAGTCTGACAGAACTCTTGTCTTCAGGAAATCTTCTTGGAACATGTTTTGCTATACAAATAATCATTAAACTTCAATGAATATAAAAATAATGTCATATGGTGATTTCCAGCAACCTTTGCGCATTCATTAGCGACTTTCCCCTGAAGAGAGTTAGTAGCAGTGGTCCACTAAGTCACCACTGCTCAGACATGGCAGAAGAAGTGCATGCTTTTACATTACACATACCCCTTTTCAACCAACAGGGAACGGGTTCTTGAACCGGTTCCATTCAGGATTCTTTGAACCTTGGTACCAGCTAGCGAACCGGTCCATGCTTTCACCAGTTTTGAGCAGAACTATTGCAGTCAAGGATGTGTCATGAACAGAGGGTGCTGCACAACAGAAGTAAACAGTAGTAGTAAGATGGAGTAAAGGCCTCTGCATGCTCTTGCGACCAGGCTTTCGCAGATAGCTTTTCGCAGACAGTTGTAATTTATCGTTGAGCGGGGAGTAATAGGCGTGCGCGATGTTATTCACCGCCACAACGCAAGGGGGCACGAAGTCGCTAGGAGTAGTTGGTGGGTGTGGTTAGTGGAGTGTTTATCCTCCGGTTACTTATAATGACTAGAACTGGAGTCGTATAGATGTACGTACTTCCTCGATCAACCGCTCTTCGTGCTGCTCCATCTTCGCTCGTGTTTTTAAAAATGGCGATAGTGAAAACAAACCAAACCGGGAAAGTAGGGAAGCGGAAGTGCGTGTACAGCGGATGTAGAGTGGACCAATCAGAGCCCTCGTCTGCGAGGCTTCTGCGGTGGTCACAATTTTTGGGAGGTACGGGCAGAGCGTCTGCGAAGGTGGGGGGGGCTACGCAGACACTATCTGCGATGCTATCTGCGAGGACTGGGTTGTCAGCATAAATTGGCCTTAAGTGGGATGAGGTATTGTAATCAGTGCGGTTTGTGTGTCTGTCTATTAACAATCAAGCATCTAGACGGTTGCAATGATTGACTTCAAATTTTCAGGGTAGGTGGGCAATGGTCCATGATTACCTGATTAAATTTTGGGGGTAATCAGGTCAAGGTCACTGGAAAGACCAACCTTTCGGTCAAAATAACATTTCCCATTATAACTCAAAAACGCTTGCCAACAGACAGATGTTTACTATTATGAGCATATAGGAACTCCCATATGGCCTTTCATTTGGCACCATGATCTTTGATCTTGAAAGGCCAAACTCAAGGTCACAGATTTTCAGAGGGCTGTAACTTGAAAACGGTTTATGGTAGAAAGATATTTACCATTATCAACTTCTAGGAAGTGCCATACAGGCTTTCATTTGGCACTATAATCTTTGACCCTGAAAGGTAAAACTGAAGGTCATGGGTTTTCAAAGGGGTATAACTTTAAAATGGTTCATAATAGCCAGATGTTTACCATCATCAACTTGTAGGAAGTGCAATATGGGCTTTCATTTGGCACCATGACCTTTGACCTTGAATGACTTTGAAACGTCAAACCCATGGTCATGGATTTTCATAGGACTATAACCTGACAGCTGATGATTGAGAAGTATTACCATTATCAACATACAGGTATAAAGTAAGTGCTGCCAGGCGAGGTTTGTTTTGCCTGGCAACACTTGTTCTGTTATTGATTTGTTTTTGGTCCATTTTTTCTGAAGATGTGACCTTTTCCATTGCGTTCTCCATCGCTGCGCTCCGCTCTGCTTCCTCTCCAAACTAATGACATACCCACTCATGAGGTTTGTGCTGGAAAAAAAAAAAAAGTTATATTTTGTTCCAGCTGGGAACCAACTTTTCAGTTTCCAAACTAATTTATTTTTGGTTGAAACGTTCATAATTTGGCGTGCGAATCAGAACGTAAGCCGTTCCCTGTTGGCGGAAAAAGGGAGAACTGTTACCCTGTACCTTGAAGCCTAAGACACATGGCTGCTGAATAGGGTGCATCAGTTGCCCCCTAAAAATGAAAAGTTCCTCCGATCATGATGCATTTTTGTTTTTATGTTCCTTTTGGTAAGAAAACACACTGGGTGAAATATTTTGACAAAATTCAAAAGTTTAATGGTGGCACCAGGAGCTCAAAGTTATGGAAAAAGCTGCTATTTTATGACTTTTATGACAAAATTTCGATCACTTTTCATGAAACATTATGGCACCTTATAGAGCAGGGGTCACCAAACTTTTTTCCCTGGGGGCCACATTGTCGTTCTTGACTGTGATGGGGGGCCGGGGTCGGGTCAGCTATATAACACAGAATTGTATGACCCAGACAAATATGACCACCAGCAGGCCTCATTGTGTAGTAGAGATTACTAGCCTGGCACAACCATCCCCACTACTATATCAACACTTGATTCCTGGCACATATTTGTTTATCTTTACTAGTGGTTTGCAAAAGTAGTAATCGAGTCTTCACACTTTGTTTTAATTTGAAATACCACAGATATTCCATTTATTTATTTTCTAATAAAAATAACATCTAAGCTGTCAAGGTAAGAAACATCTGCCTAGTTGAGGTGATTGACACTGGCAAAGGTGAGTGGGAAATTATAAATTGTAGGTAGGCCTGTTGATATTATTAATAATTTAATAATAATTGTGTGCAGCACTTAATAAAGGTCAAATAAATAGGACTATAAAATAAGTACATTTAAAAAACAGTGAAATTATAATAATATGAGCAATAGCTCAATAGATCACAGCAGTTGTGCTGTGTCCTGCACGTCATTGCTCTCATCCATAGCCAAAGCAAAAAACTCGAATTCTGACGCTCTCTCATTCAAGCTGGTCATACACGTTGTCCCCCAAATCTTCGGTTCACCTGGTCATAGTAGGTGCGGAGAGACTCACCGCGTTGAGCGCATCCTTCTTGTCGGGACACACCTCCTCGGCCACAGCAAGCATGCATACTTTAACAAAGTCCCCATCAGTAAACGGCTTTCCATGGGTAGCTAGTAGGTGAGCTACCTTACTGTATAGCTAGCTCGGACAGCAGCCTGGTTGATCTGGGTTTGGCGAAGGAATACATTCTGTTGTGCAGCCGGTCCGCATTTCATCCTCCGAATCCTGTCTTCTCTTGTTTGCGCTCGCAAACTAGCATTCTCTTTGTGGCGGGTTTCGTAGTGACGACGCAGATTATATTCTTTGAAAACCGACACACTTTCTTTACATACAGTACAAGACAAACTGTATGGTCCTTACACTGAACGAAAAAATAAATCGGTGGTCCACTGTTCTTTAAAAACTCTGCACTCTCTGTCAGCTTTTCGCTGACCGCTAGCCATTTTGCTGTCCTGAACACTGACAGTTCTCTGCGCGTGCGCTGGCTGTCACTGCTTGATCGCGAGCATATGACAAAAATTCGGAAAATATGAAGAGTTCATTTTATAACTAAATATCAATTTTAATTGATAAAATCAACAAAATACAAGATGCAGACATGTTATTATTTGCCAAAAAGCAATTTAAAAAAATAGGCCATGACCACTTTTGGGGATTGCCTCATAGGGCCGGTTCAAGTGGTGGGGGGCAGAGGGGCTGGGTGGCCGGTCAAAGGGGGGTGGCGGGCCGGAGTCGGCCCGCGGGCCGTAGTTTGATGACCCCTGTTATAGAGTATACCAAATATCTTCGATACACATTTTTAGTACATATTCTAAATATATTATCAAGCACAGTTTGATTTAGCTGTTCATTGAATCATTGTTCAACTACTTTTAAACAATACAAATGTATTATGAATCACATTAATGCTTCTCAATCCCTTGCAAAGGTTCTTAACATGATCTCTGGGTCACAAGAAATCAATAAATAGAGTCCAACATTGTGATTCAAACCTTACGCGAAAACATAAAATAAGTGTTTTTCTCATTCTCATCTCATTATCTGTAGCTGCTTTATCCTTCTACAGGGTCGCAGGCAAGCTGGAGCCTATCCCAGCTGACTACGGGCGAAAGGCGGGGTACACCCTGGACAAGTCGCCAGGTCATCACAGGGCTGACACATAGACACAGACAACCATTCACACTCACATTCACACCTACGGTCAATTTAGAGCCACCAGTTAATCTAACCTGCATGTCTTTGGACTGTGGGGGAAACCGGAGCACCCGGAGGAAACCCACGCAGACACGGGGAGAACATGCAAACTCCACACAGAAAGGCCCTCGCCAGCCCTGGGGCTCAAACCCAGGACCTTCTTGCTGTGAGGCGACAGCGCTAACCACTACACCACCGTGCCGCCCAAAATAAGTGTTTTTTTGGCAAAAAATGAACCTCATGGTGCCACCATTAGACTTTTGAATATGGTCAAAAAATTTTACAGGATGTCTTTATTGGTGAAAAGGAACACCCAAACAAAAATGCATCAGGTTTTATGAAAGTGAGGGCAACTGATGCACCCTACTGCTGAAGCACAGTAGAAGAACCAGAAATGACAGATTTAACAGACCACTTACTTGCAGTTGATGATGTGTTTTCAGATACCTTCACAAATGGATATCGAAAGAGCAGTTTGTTTCCACGGCTTCCTGAACTAACCAGGATCACACTGATGGGACTGTTTTTTTCTCCATTCTTCTGAAAAGTGGTGTCTGGTGGTTTAGGTGTTGGCTTATGCTCTAAATCTAGCGAGGATTGTTTATGCATATTGGCTTAAGAGGTATTGAGCAAACCAATACAAATAACTTATAAAGTAAACAGGGCCAGCAAGCCTGCCCTATCAGAAGATAATCAACAGGAGGCTTAAGCAAGCTGTGTCCGATGAGCACGCAGGCAACAACGTGAATAGGTATAATCATCAACTAGAAGTTCACTGAATGAACCAACAATGTGTTTCACATGATGTATCGATCAATCTACTTTTGGTGCAAAGATTAAAGAGAATAAAGTTTGCTCCGAGTGCTACTGTGACGGCGGAGACAACATAGCAGTTCCACTCTATAAACGTTAAACACATTTATATCACAATATTAACTCGTCTGCAATACATTACTGTTACATAAACACTAAATCACAAGGCATCCAACCCTTAGAACAGTCTTCCGGTTCCTCCTCTTCTTCTCCGTTTAATAGCGGTTGGCATGCCAGCTTAAAGGTGCATTACCGCCACCTACTGGATTGGAGTGTTGAACAGAAGATTAGCAAGAAAAGAAAAAAAACCCTAAATTTTCTCTGTTACATCTCAGCTCATTATCTGTAGCCGCTTTATCCTGTTCTACAGGGTCGCAGGCAAGCTGGAGCCTATCCCAGCTGACTACGGGTGAAAGGCGGGGTACACCCTGGACAAGTCGCCAGGTCATCACAGGGCTGACACATAGACAACCATTCACACTCATATTCACACCTACGGTCAATTTAGAGCCACCAGTTAACCTAACCTGCATGTCTTTGGAGTGTGGGGGAAACCGGAGCACCCGGAGGAAACCCACGCGGACACGGGGAGAACATGCAAACTCCGCACAGAAAGGCCCTCATCGGCCACGGGGCTCGAACCCGGACCTTCTTGCTGTGAGGCGACAGCGCTAACCACTACACCACCTCTGTTACACCTGTTTCTTTTAAAAATGTCATTAGTTGGCCATATATGTGTCCTAACGCCTTGCCTAAGATGTTCTCCAGTGTGAACTTAAGCTTTATTTCTTTAAGTGCTTCACTTAGTTTTTTTCTCTTTTCCTTATAGAAGTCACACTCCATTACTATGTACATGCTGCACTGATTCTGGCTGATTGCAATGCCTGCATAACCCAGTCGGATGTTTTCCTATGATATGAAGTGTCTTGTTGAGTGCTGTATAGCCTATTATTTTTTTCGCGGTACGGTTTCCATCAAATCGTGCGCTCTCTGAGTGGCTTGCAAGCAGTCCGGAATCCTACGATCCGGACCCCGGTTACAGACCTTTGGCGACTCGTTCGTTCACAACAACAACAAACATAGTAGCAATTTTTTGTCAACATTTATTTTCGCATTTCTCAGTACAATAGCATTAATTTTACAGCATGGATAGTGATAACGACAGTGTTCACAGCGAAAGCAAGTTTTATTACCCTGATGAAGACGAAATAAAAGAAAACATTTCAGGAGAAAGCCGAAAATGAGCTTGTAGCAGGTTTGTTCTAAATATGGGTTCCCTTTCGGGCGCGCTCATTTTCTGTTAGAATTTGGTAAAGAAAAAAATAAATATATTATTTGCCAGCTTAAGGTTGGTCTGTATCGTGAAATACCGTGACCGAGGTCTTGAAAATACTGACTGAGGCCTCTGGGCCGAGGTCAGTATTTTCAAGGCCAAGGTCATGGTATTTCACGATACGGACCTCCCAACTGGCAAATAATAATTACCATAATAATAATTCTTAGACAGGTGATGGTTTCCTCTCTTCTGGTTCTTCCCACTTTTCTCCCAACACCCGCATGCTTTTTTATATTGTAGAGATGTCTTCCTGTATCACTGGTGTCCCAGTATTCCTGCCATACTTTTTCTGTTTGACTTTTAATGATGGTTTTAGCCTCATCTTTACATAGTGGAACTTGCAGCTGAATTGTTTGCGATTTCACTGATTGTTTTGCCAATATGTCTACGTCCTCATTTCCTTTTACCCCTGTATGAGCAGGAACCCAAATAAAACATACATTTGAACCCATTCTATATATCTTGTATATAATGTGGTATATTTCATTTATGATATCTTGCCTAGCATGATTTCCCTGACCTGATGCTCATGAGTGCTGATAAACTATCTGTAGCTATTAGTGTATTACCTGTAGATTTGCTTATTTTCCTCTACCCATAGTAATCCTAGCATTATGGCCACAAGCTCTACTGTGTATACTGAAAGATGGTCTGTTGTTCTCCTTTTTATAGCTGTGCCATACTGTGGGATATATACTGCAGCACCAGTGCATCCAGATTCAGGGTTTTTTGAACCATCTGCCTCTTCCTGTTCTTCTTCTTCTGGATTTATTGGAAAACAGTTTATGGGTGCATTACCGCCACCATCTGATCTGGAGTGTGGACTAAAGCTCTACCATCTTTAACATTCATTATCTCTAGCCGCTTTATCCTGTTCTACAGGGTCGCAGGCAAGCTGGAGCCTATCCCAGCTGACTACGGGTGAAAGGCGGGGTACACCCTGGACAAGTCGCCAGGTCATCACAGGGCTGATACATAGACACAGACAACCATTCACACTCACATTCACACCTACGGTCAATTTAGAGTCACCAGTTAACCTAACCTGCATGTCTTTGGACTGTGGGGGAAACCGGAGCACCCGGAGGAAACCCACGCGGACACGGGGAGAACATGCAAACTCCGCACAGAAAGGCCCTCGCCGGCCACGGGGCTCGAACCCGGACCTTCTTGGTGTGAGGCGACAGCGCTAACCACTACACCACCATGCTGCCCTCATCTCATCTCATTATCTCTAGCTGCTTTATCCTGTTCTACAGGGTCGCAGGCAAGCTGGAGCCTATCCCAGCTGACTACAGGCGAAAGGCGGGGTACACCCTGGACAAGTCGCCAGGTCATCACAGGGCTGACACATAGACACAGACAACCATTCACACTCACATTCACACCTACGGTCAATTTAGAGTCACCAGTTAACCTAACCTGCATGTCTTTGGACTGTGGGGGAAACCGGAGCACCCGGAGGAAACCCACGCGGACACGGGGAGAACATGCAAACTCCGCACAGAAAGGCCCTCGCCGGCCACGGGGCTTGAACCCGGACCTTCTTGCTGTGAGGCAACAGCGCTAACCACTACACCACCGTGCCGCCCTACTTAAAATAAAATAAGAGACAGAGAGAGAGAGATATATTAACCAATATGACTATTTCTCATATTCTATTCACTAATCGTATTAGTTCTATACTTGAAGGAGTTTCTAACACCTGTCACCTAACACTTTTCTTCGAATATTACTGATGTTTTGTTCTCTGATCTCTCTTCTTTAATAATTCTTTAACAATTCTCTCTCTGAATCATACTTCTTCTTTGGCTCTTGTATCTTTGTAGATGGTCTTAGCAGCTGCTTGTGGATGTACGACAAGCCCGTTCATGACTGATTCTGCCGATGTTGGAGAGGCACAGACGATTGCATTTGTGACAGGGGAAGATCGGTCCATCGGGCGTGGAGGATGATGACGCTCTGTCTTTTCTGCGTTGTCGCTTTGCCTTGTGGTCACTGTGCTGCTGTCTCTCGTATGCCGAGGCTCCTTTGTGGATTGCCGCCCTCCATCTGCTTCTGTCGGTGGTTATTTTCTCCCAAGTGTTGGGGTTTATCTGAAGGTTCTTCATGGTATCTTTGCAGACATCCTTGAAACAGAGTTTGGGACGTCCTTGATGTCGTTTGCCTCCAGCCAGAGCGCCAAACAGAAGCTGTTTGGGGATGTGGGAGTCCTCCATCTGCCTGACGTGACCCAGCCACCTCATCCACCTTTTGCTCAGGATGGTTGCAATGGATGACTGATGAGACATCTTGAGCACTCGGGTGTTAGGCACTCGGTCCTGCCACTTGATGCCAAGGATTTTCCGGAGACAGTGAAGATGAAAGGTGTTGAGTTTTCGCTCTTGACCCTTGTACGTAGTCTATGTTTCTGATCCATACAGAACGGCACTCAGCACGCATGCATCATACACATGGATTTTCATCTTGGTAATGAGTTACTTGTTTTGCCAGACTCTCTTTGTTAGCCTGCTGAAGGAGTTGGCTGCTTTGCCTATTCTGCAGTTGATTTCCTCATCCAAGGAGACAGAGGTAGTGATGGTGGAGCCCAGATAACAGAACTTCTGGACAGTGTCAAGGGGCTTGTCATCAAGTCTTATTGGCTCTTGCGTGCCGTCAGGTGTGCCTTGATGGAGAACAACAGTTTTCTTCACATTCACAACCAGGGAGAAGGCCTTGCAGGTCTCCCTCAGGCTGTTGATCATCTCCTGAAGGGTGGTGGGGTTGTGAGAAACAAGTGCAGCATCATCTACAAACAGCAGGTCATGCAGCATTGTCTGTCGGATTTTGGTTTTGGCTTTGAGATGGGCGAGGTTGAACAAAGAGCCATCAGTCCTCCAGTGTAGGAGTACATCCCCTTCAGAGTTCTGGAATGCTGTTTCTAGAAGTATAGCAAAGTAGATACCGAAGAGGGTAGGCGCCAGTACACACCCCTGTTTGACCCTGCTTCTAATTTCGAAGGCCTCTGATCTTACTCCGTCAAACTGGATTGTGGCTTTCATTCCATTGTGGAAGGAGGATATGAGCTTCAGTAGGGTTGGTGGGCATCCAACAGCTCTGAGAACTGTATGCAATCCAGATCTGCTGACCATATTGAACACCTTGGTTAGGTCGACAAAGGTGATGTGGAGGGGCTTCTGTTGTTCTCGGTATTTCTCTTGCCATTGTCTCAGGGAGAAGATCATATCAGTTGTAGCACTTTGAGCAGAAACCACACTAGCTCTCTGGTAGCACTCTCTCAGCTAGTCACTGTAGTCTTGTAAGGATGACACGAGCAAAGGCCCTTTCCTGCAATGCTGAGCAAGGAGATACCACAGTAATTGTTGCAGTCCCCTTTATCACCCTTCTGTTTGTAGAGAGTGATGATGTTAGTGCCTTTCATGCTAGATGGTACTGTTCCTTCCTGCCAACAGAGAGTCAGGAGTTGATGTAGGTGTAGTAGGAGGGATGCTTTGTTCAGCTTTAGCAGTTCTGCAGGGATGGCGTCTGTTCCAGGGGCCTTGCCTCCAGAGAGCTGGTTGATTGCTTTGCTTAGTTCCTCCATGGTTGGGACTGTATCAAGTTCAGTCATCACAGGGAGAGTGATTAGCGGTGTTTGGTCTTCCAGATGGCGTTCCACTGAGTAGAGGTCCGAGTAGTGCTCAACCCAGTGCTCTAGCTGCTCCTTCTTATTGACTATAATCTCGCCAGTTTTGGACTTGATGGGGGCCACCTTGGTCTTGCTTGGGCCCACTGCAGTTTTGATTTTGTCAAACATCATCTATGAGTCACCTCTATCTTTAGTGTTCTGGGTGTTTGGTGTAAACCAAAAAGTAATGTTTTTATTTTATCAGTCTATCTTGGAAAACATTCTTAGGTACGGTATGACAGCTTGGTACGGTAACCTCTCAGTCCATTTGAAATCAAGAATTGCCCATCTGGTACAGACAGCAATGAAAGTGATAGGGAGGTCTGAAAAGCTGCCCCTGCAGGCCATCTATGAGCAGTCTGTGCTTAGACATGCACAGAGAATTTTGTCTGATGAGTCCCATGTCCTCCACTCTGAATATGAACTTCTACCATCAGGCAAACGCTATAGAGTCCCCTACTGCAGGCTTAACCGCTTCAAAAATTAATTCTTGCCAACTTCAGTTAAAGTTTTGAATGCTTCTAAGGCTAAAGGTGTTGTGCAATAGGGCTAAGGATGGTTCATCATGGTAGTTTTTGGTTGTGTATTTATACTCATGGTTCTGTGTGCGTAGGTGCATGTGTTGTATATGTTTTTATGTTTACCTGCAGGTGTGTATTTGTACATGTCTGTATGTGTATTGATATTTATTAGTGTGTCTGTATATGTTGGCATGTGTATTGTTTTTAGTGTCTGTATATGTCTGTATGTGTTGATATTTATCAGTGTGTGTCTGTATATGTTGGTATGTATATTGTTCATTTATTTATTCTCTATGTAAGCAGCATTGTAGCAGCAATGAAGTCCAAGACGAATTTCCCTTTGGGGACAATAAAGTGCATCTTATCTTATCTTATCTTATCTTATCTTATCTTATCTTATCTTATCTTATCTTATCTTATCTTATCTTATCTTATCTTATCTTATCTTATCTTATCTTATCTTATCTTATCTTATCTTATCTTATGGATATTGGAGCAGAGCTTGGTCCAATACTCGTTTGTGCATCTTCTGGATTCCCTTTGAAGATTACTTTTGGCGGTTTTTAGTTGATCTGAGTGTGACTGGGTGGGCATGGAGTTGTAGGATGACAGTGCTTTCCTTTTCTCTTCCAGGAGAGGGAGCAGAACCTCAGCATACTCTTCCATCCAGTTTTCACGCATCTTCTGCTTTCTCCCAAAAGCATCCAATGCTGATTCAAGCATGGCAGAGCTCAGGGTTTTCCATTTCTGGCCGATGGACTGTGCTGTGCTGGTGTTGAGTCCTTGGTCTTCAAGGTAGTCAGTGAGCTTAGCTGTGAATTCACTTCATCTGGCAGGGTTGCGCATGTTGACAGTGTTTAGCCTTGGGATCATGGGCTGCTTAGCATAATGGGACTTCTTTGCCAGCTTGGTTTTGGAGAGAACTAAGGCATGATCTGTGTCACAATCTGCATTGTGGTATGATCTGGTAGACTTCACTGTGTTCAGGTTGCTCCTCCTTGTAAGCACAGCATCCAGCCGATGCCAGTGGGATAACCTGGGATGGCGCCATGAGACTCTGTGTTGCTGCTTGCTGTCGAAGAAGGTGTTGGTCATGCACAGCTGATGCTCAGAGCAGAACTTCAGCAGCCTCTGTCCATTGTCGTTCATCTTGCCAACGCCAAATTTGCCGACACAAGATGGCCAAAAGTGGTGGTCTGATCCTACACGGGCATTAAAGTCACCAAGGATAAAAAGATGGTCACTGGCTGGTACTCATTGCATGGCTTGGCCGAGGTCTTCGTAGAACCTGGACTTGCATTCCTGGTCAGCAGCCAGGGTTGGTGCATAGGCACAAACAATGCTGATCTGAACAGAGTGTGTCTCCAGCTTCATGGTGATTATTTGCTCTGAGATTCCAACTGGGGTGCTGATGGTTTCCAGGAGGTTATTGTGCACTGCAAAGCCCACGCCGTGAAGCCATCTGTCCTCTTCACCAAGTCCTTGCCAAAAGAATGTGTAATTATTTTCCTTGATGGAGCCGGCATCAGGTAGCCGAGTTTCTTGTAGAGCTGCTATGTCCACACTGAGTCTGTCTAGTTTGAGGTAGATGATTGCCGTTTTCCTGGCACTAAGGTTTTCTTCATCAGTTCCAGTGCAGAGAGTTCGGATATTCCATGTTCTGAGACGTGGTTGAGTGAAGTGTTTCTTTCCAGGTCCTTGGATACATCTGCCATTTGACTTTTGGTCTATCCTCTTGCACCCAGAGAGGCAGGCAGACATGACAGATCGGTACCTTATTGGCCGAGGGCTGCTCATCTTGGGCGCGTGGTAACTGATCGGTGGAGCGCAATGACTCCTCCCACCATCGAAGAAGGCCCCTGGCATCTCCTCTTACATCAATTTGAGGGGGCTTAGAACCAGTAGACTGCCTTCTTCCGTGTTGATCCCTCATGATGCATCCATCATGAGCGTGAAGTGTCCTCTTCAGCCACCAACTTGCTGCTATGCCTGGGCAACGGGTATGGAGAAAGTGTTGTGTCCAGGTTCCACTTTCCCCCTCTTGGTTGTGTTGAATGTTTCCAAGGAAAGACAAGGTTGATACATTTGGAGTTTCAACAGGACTGCAGAGGATGCCAGTCATGAGCATCACATGATTGGTGACTGTCTAAAGGGCCTCTGGATTTTTTCATTCGGGGTTCACTCCCCTAGCCTTTGCCTAAAGAGACATGACCTACAAGGCAGCAGGTGGGTTTGATTTCAGAGTTGCCTTCTCCTAGTCTTTGCCTCTGACAGCATACCTTACAAGGCAGCAGGGGGCTGATTAGTGAGTGTCAGGGCATGTCCACTCACCGGTGGGCCTGTACACTGCACCTCTGGGCTCAGACCTGCTCCAAGATCCCTCACAGTTCAGCGTTGCCCATGGTGTGCCAACTAGGAGACACTGTGAGAGTCCTGGTGCGGTAGCTGTAAAACCATCAGGAGAGGGCTTATGCACACAGCCTCTCTTTTCGCTCGTGGAGCTAGATGGTGGCTGCAGCTGGAAGTGGAATGACAAGCACACATGCACACAACTACAACACTACAGCACACACACACCCTGTGCATAAGCACCACACCACAATCATACTTCTGGCAGTAAAATAAAACATGATCCACTGTTTCTTCCTCTCCACAATATTCACACTTTCCATTATAATGTTTTCCAAACAAGATGGCACGGTGTTATAGTGGTTAGCACTGTTGTCTCACAGCAAGAAGGTTCTGGGTTCCAGCCCAGTGGCCGACGGGGGCCTTTCTGTGTGGAGTTTGCATGTTCTCCCTGTGTCTGCGTGGGTTTCCTCCGGGTGCTCTGGTTTCCCCCAAAGACATACAAGTTAGGTTAATTGGTGGCTCTAAATTGACTGTGAGTGTGACTGGTTGTTTGTTTCTATGTGTCAGCCCTGTGATGATTTGTCCAGGGTGTACCCCACCTCTTGCCCATAGTCAGCTGGGATAGGCTCCAACTTGACCGCAACCCTGCACAGGATAAGTGGTTATGGATAATGGATGGATGGATGTTTTCCAATCATATACAGAGAACTATTTAGACCAGTATGACCACTGCTTATACTTATCTCATTATCCTTTCCTCTTTCCTACTTTGCCCTCCACATGCAACTAATGGTTTATTTTTAGAAAGGTTCCTTCCTTTACCTTTGTTCCATTCATTCTGCCACATCTTTTTGATTTGTTCCTTAATTACAGTTTTAGCTTCCAACTTATATTTACATTAATGTTGTAACTGACAGTTACAACATTTGTTGAATTCTGAATAATGATTTTAGTATTTTGAACAATAAATCCTCTCTATTCCTGGAGTTGCAAGACCTTAAACTCATTATTGTTGCACACGAATCTGATGTTATCACCACTCTCTCTGGCCTAACGCCCTCTTCCCATTGCAAGGCAATAATCATGACCATTATCTTACAAGCAAAGACAGATAAATAATTAGTAAGTCTCTTCTTTCTTTTTCTTTGTGCCATAACCGGAGAAGGCCATGGGGCACCACTGATGACATTTTAACAGTCCATCATTGGTGTGTCTAGGGCATTTAAACTTGGCAGAGACCATCCCTCTCCAAGCTTGATCAATGGACAATTTAGAGTAGCCAGTTAGCCTAACTGCATGTCTTTGGACTGTGGGGGAAACTGGAGCACCTGGAGGAAACCCATGCAGACACGGGGAAAACATGCAAACTCCACACAGAAAGGCCACCATTGGCCTTCTTGCTGTGAGGTAACAGTGCTAAGCACTGCACCACCATGCTGTCCAGTCTCTTCCTACACTCAACATTAAGCTCAGGTATTACTACTGCTCCTGCTGCACTACCTGTCTTTGGGTCTTTAGAACCATCTGTATACATTTGTAAGTAACCATAGTAATTCCTTATAATGCAAGGGTGGCACGGTGGTGTAGTGGTTAGCACTATTGCCTCACAGCAAGAAGGCCAATGGTGGCCTTTCTGTGTGGAGTTTGCATGTTCCCCCCGTGTCTGCGTGGGTTTCCTCTGGGTGCTCCGGCTTCCCCCACAGTCCAAAGACATGCAGTTAGGTTAACATGGGGTGGCCTTGGGCTTAAGTGACCTTGAGCAAGGCACCTAACCCCCAACTGCTCCCTGGGTGCATAGCTACCCACTGCTCTGGTTATGTGTGTGTGCTCATTGCTCACTTGTGTGTGTGTGCATGTGTGTTCACTGCTGCAGATGGGTTAAATGCAGAGGATGAATTTCACTGTGCTTGAGTGTGCATGCGACAAAAAAAGGCTTCTTTATATATATTTGCGCTGCCTAAAAGCAGACCTCCCAACGAGTGTAAAATGTGTTAGTAAATAATCCCATGTTCTTTTTTTAAAATGCAAATTAAAAATAAGTGCTGGATAAAAACACATGTATCTTATGTAAATAATGATACAAATTTTGTTGTCTGGTGGTTAAGTGTTTATAAGATACATTGCCTTGCACTTATGATAGGGTTCCCTGTGGTCGCAAAAGTCATCAAAAATAAGGTTGATGCATTACCATATTCTCTTCAGTATGCAGCTTCACTCAGAGCACCACTATAAATCCTGACAGCTCACTGACATTGCTCTTTAGATTTTTCTAATGCAAGTTTTTTCATGTCTTGGTGGGTCAGCTGGTTTGGATATCATTTAGCGGGTCTGACTCGTCAGATGTGAGTCACATGGGGGTCTGCTACATATGTTTGCCCTGTAGCTGTTTGGTAGCAGTGGTCAGTGGTGGCTGTAGAACCTCAGTGGAGGCTAAGATTTTTTGATGGTCCTCATTTTGGTTCTTATGCAGGTAATAGTACTTTTTTTCCATTTAGGCTCTTGATTTTATTTAAAGAACCACTTCTAAATACTGGGCCTATGCTTGTCTATAATAATAATAATAATAATAATAATAATAGGCAGCACAGTGGTGTAATGGTTAGCACTGTCACCTCACAGCAACAAGGTTCTGGGTTTGAGCCCAGTGGCTGACAGGGGCCTTTCTGTGTGGAGTTTGCATATTCTCCCCGTGTCTGCGTGGGTTTCCTCTGGGTGCTCTGGTTTCCTCCACAGTCCAAAGACATGCAGGCTAGGTTAATTGGTGGCTCTAAATTGACAGTGAGTGCGAATGTGAGTGTGAATGGTTGTTTGTCTCTATGTGTGAGCCCTGTGATGATCTGGCAACTTGTCCAGGGTGTACCCCACCTCTCGCCCATAGTCAGCTGGGATAGGCTCCAGCTTGTCCGCGACCCTACATAGGATAAGTGGTTACAGATAATGGATGGATGATAATAATAATAATAATAATAATAATAATAATAGACCAAATGCAAAGGAGGAAACACTGCATATTGTGTTGGAGTTCTGATGGGATAACAGACTAAGGGACAGATAGACCGTAGCCTTTACCTTCATACGCTCTGTGCAGGTACTGTGTAATTTTACCATTGGACGGCCAGTGCTAGGATGTTTGTTTGTTTTTTCAAATGGACGGAAGATTTTGGAGGGAAATGCTACACTTGTGGGCAAGAAATTGAGTAGCTGTTGAATTTTGATACATTGTATGTGTGTCAGTTTGAGAACCAGCCTATGGGAATCATGCAAACCCCTCCCCCCACAGAAATACTGTTTCACGTGCTCTGAAGTTATTTGTGAGTGAATTTGAAAATTCAGAGGATTAATCAAGATGGGTGGCATGGTGGTGTAGTGGTTAGTGCTGTCGCCTCACAGCAAGAAGGTCCGGGTTCGAGCCCCGTGGCCAGCGAGGGCCTTTCTGTGCGAGGTTTGCATGTTCTCCCTGTGTCCACGTGGGTTTCCTCTGGGTGCTCCGGTTTCCCCCACAGTCCAAAGACATGCAGGTTAGATTAACTGGTGACTCTAAATTGACCGTAGGTGTGAATGTGAGTGTGAATGGTTGTCTGTGTCTATGTGTCAGCCCTGTGATGACCTGGCGACTTGTCCAGGGTGTACCCCGCCTTTCACCCATAGTCAGCTGAGATAGGCTCCAGCTTGCATGCGACCCTGTAGAAGGATAAAGCGGCTAGAGATAATGAGATGAGATTAATCAAGACTATTTAGGAGTCCGAGTTAGATGTTTCCCTAGGTGGATTCAGAAAGAGCAGCTGGCTAGTTTGCTCTCACTCAGCGAAGATTTTCGGTAACAGAGGTTTCCTGGTGCATGCGTATGTAACGTGACTGTGTCAAGCAAATGTTCTGGGCAGTTGGTATAAACTGGCATGTGACTGGATCAGGATGGAGTCTCAGGTAGCAGAAAATGAAGATGATGATGATGATATGGAGTCTGAGGACTGGACTCCAGTTTCTAGGAGAGGACAAGAGACAGGGAGAAACAGGAGAGAGGAACTAAGTCAAAGCTGTAAAAGGGACTTAGAAGAAAACAGCACAGATGAGGATAGGAGAGTAGTTAAAAATAAGGTTGTAAGTGAAGAAATTAAAATAATTCTTAAATTTAAAAAGGAAGATGAACACATCAATCTGAGTCCGATAGTGGTGTCCAGAGAAATAAAAAAGAAAATAGGAGATGTGGAAATGGCTAAAATTCTGAGAAACAGAAACCTGTTGATAAAACAGAAGAGCAAATAAAAATAAAGCATTTCATGTTGGAAGTATTTGCAAGAAAGTGGTAAGTGAAAGAAGGATTCTGGGTGAGAGTAGGGTGACATGAGGAGTAATAACAGGTATTCCTGTGAATGAAGACTTACAGAAACTCAAATGGAGTATTTCAGGAGGTGAGGTGAGTAGGGTAAAGAGACTAAAAAAAACAGTTAATGATAAAAGGATTAACAGCTTGTCTGTGCTCTTGGAGGTTCAGGAAGCCGTACTTCCAAGGAAAATAAGAATTGGATGCATGGCTCTATATCCCTCCACCACTCTGGTGCTACAAGTGTCAGAGGTATGGGCATATAGCAGTGGTTTATAAAGGGAAGCAGAGATGCCCCAAATGTGGAGGGGATCATAGATTGGAAGGCTACAAGGACAATGTGCAGGATAAATGCTGTAGTTGTGGAGGTCAGCACAAGGTAACAGACAGTAGCTGTAAAGCCAGGAAAAGGGCTGTGGAAATTGAGTAGGTGAAAACGGCTAACAGTGAAGAGAGGACAGGGACAGAGAGGAAGGAATGAAAGTGACACAATGGACCATATATCAAAATCAGAAGACAGGGAAAACTAACATGGCCGTGAACAGAAAGCGGATAGGTTGATTTTGTTCACTGCATATGTCATCAATTGTACTGACCAGGTTAAGCACAAAACAGAGAAAATTTATTTATCACATGTACACTTAAGCACAATGAAATTTCTCTCTGCATTTAACCCATCTGAAGCAGTGAACACACACTGTCAGTAAACCCACTGGTGAAGAGCTGACTACAAACATGGACAGCTCAAACTACAACTCCCAGAACACACAGCACCCTCTGTCTCCCGCCTTCTAACACACAGCTGACATCCATTTCCTCATCACCTGCACCTGCATATAAACACCAGTCACACAAGCACTCAATGTGAAGTATTGTTCCGGTTCACCAGTCATACCAAGCCTTGTTATCTCTCTAACTGCCTTTCTACCATTCTTACCTTTGCTAGTGTTTCTAGTTTCCTTGATCTCTGTTTACCTCTGATATTCTGTTTGCTGATTGCCTGACCATAGCATGTTTACTGACCTTGATTCCTGTCTTTTGATATGGCTTGGTTTGCTATTCTTAAACTGTCTTCCACTGCACATACATCTGTAAGTGCCTGCGAACTCGCAGGACACTTTGCCATCATGGATGCAGCAGAGGATCAAAAGCAGACAGCTCTCAATGCCCAGGGGTGACTGCTAGGAGAACACCAACAGATGCTTGCCGATCTCAACACCAGGATGGCGCAGCTAATGATGGTTATGTTGCAGGCCCTCCTAGTGCGCACTGAATCTCTTCCTCGCCTGGTGTTGCAACTCCCCGCACCAGAAAAGTTTGCTGCCACATGTAAGGGCTTCTTGCTACAATGCTTTTTGTACAACCCCAATTCCAAAAAAGTTGGGACAAAGTACAAATTGTAAATAAAAATGGAATGCAATGATGTGGAAGCTTCAAAATTCCATATTTTATTCAGAATAGAACATAGATGACATATCAAATGTTTAAACTGAGAAAATGTATCAATAAAAGAGAAATTAGGTGACTTTTTAAATTTCATGACAACACATCTCAAAGTTGGGACAAGGCCATGTTTACCACTGAGATATCCCCTCTTCCCTTTCAGAGATTTAGAGAATGTTCCAGATTCTCTGTCTTTTGATGATATTATGCACTGTAGATGATGAAATGTTCAAACTCTTTGCAATTTTACACTGTCGAACTCCTTTCTGATATTGCTCCACTATTTGTCGGTGCAGAATTAGGGGGATTGGTGATCCTCTTCCCATCTTTACTTCTGAGAACCGCTGCCACTCCAAGATGCTCTCTTTATACCCAGTCATGTTAATGACTTATTGCCAATTGACCTAATGAGTTGCAATTTGGTCCTCCAGCTGTTCCTTTTTTGTACCTTTTAACTTTTCCAGCCTCTTATTGCCCCGTCCCAACTTTTTTGAGATGTGTTGCTGTCATGAAATTTCAAAATGTCTCACTTTCGACATTTGATATGTTGTTTATGTTCTATTATGAATACAATCAGGGGCGCCGCTAGAAATCTTGGGCCCTATGAAAGATTACAATTTAGGGCCCCCCCGGTAAAATTTTCAAGCTCAAACAACTGAATTTGAAGTCTGTTTTTGGCTGGCACTTTTACTTTACTACGCGTGTGATCAGCTACCTAGCAAGTTTAGGTGATACAATTATTTGGTATATGAACATTTTAAATGCAGAACTGTCAGAATTAGACTGAATAGACTGTTGCCTTAAAATGAACATTCCAT
Organism: Neoarius graeffei; assembly: GCF_027579695.1. Lineage (NCBI taxonomy): Eukaryota > Metazoa > Chordata > Actinopteri > Siluriformes > Ariidae > Neoarius > Neoarius graeffei. The sequence continues at coordinate 52,067,201 of NC_083584.1, forward strand.
GATATATATGGAAGATATATAATTTTTTTTTCTCTTTTATGAGCAACTATTATTAGGCCACTCAGTAGCCTATGGAGTTCATTCAATCCAAATGTTTGTGTTGAGAGAAATTAGATGCATCACTGTATCAGTATGGATTTATAACATTCTGTATGCACATTATGGATACTCTAGAGCCCTCCAGCAAACACCATCAATAATCAGGATTACAAAATGTATTCCTTTGTTTCCTCCATTTATTGACTTATTGTATGTGATCAATCTATGCCTTGATGAATAACTGTTTTTTGATACAATCACATAGTGCACTGCAAGAAATCCACTAAGTGTTTTTGGTTTCTTTTAGGCATCACACATTTATTAGAAAACACAGCAAATGTTCAAATATTCAAGTTAAATACCTAGCAACAGTATCAATAAATCCACACATGAACAATAGCAATGATATCTATGACCACAGCTAATGTGCAAAATATTAAAGTTAAATACTTAACAATATCAACAAATCCACACATGAACAATGGCAAAACATCTAGACTTAATTATACAATAAAGATACCTATGAAAAAAGGTGATTTTTTTTCACACAGTGTGATATCCGGACTTCATAATTTATTACACCTGCTCCTGCTTAGCAACTTCTAGAATGTTCACCTCTGTTGCGCGCAGAGAGAAACTGCCAGCTGCTCTAAACTGCGCTAATCCCGCTCCCAGAATCAGACTGTACCATTAGTAAAAAGGGTGGAGGGGTGAAATGACAATATCATAAATAATTCAAGAAAAATGTTATAGCAAATCATAACCATGTATAATTTGCATATTTTAACAGATGAAATTAAATATTTTATTTCAAAAACTTACACAAGGCAATACTATTAAAATAATATTAATATCCCTCACAGGCCCCCCTGTCAGTGCCAGGCCCTTAGAATCGTCCTAACTTTCCCCCCCTAGCGGCGCCCCTGAATACAATATCAGTTTTTGAGATTTGTAAATTATTGCATTCCGTTTTTATTTACAATTTGTACTTTGTCCCAACTTTTTTGGAATCGGAGTTGTATTTCGCCACCATGCCAGATATCCTGGAAGAACATAAAATCGCTAAGTTTCTGTCTCTCCTCTCCAGCAAAGCACTCCGCTGGGCTACGGCTGTCTGGAACAAAGGTGGAAAGCCAACGGGGTCATATGAACTGTTTCTCTCCCCCCTTCAAGAAGGTTTTTGACCAGGAACCCAAGGGACTCGAAGTCAGGGAAAGCCTTCTCACCAGCTCACAGGGCACTAGAAGTATCGCTCATACACATGGCCGTAACTACCATTGAGGACACCGAGGTCATGTCATCGGTATTTTTTTCAGAAATTTCAAATTGGTCTACGCTGAATTCGAGCAGTGATCAACGTAAAACACAGCGTCCACATCCACATGTCATCTGTATTTCCCCCCAATAAAATTCACATTCATCTAATGTCATGTGAAATCTCTCAGCCTCGATCTCTATCGTTGCCGTGTCTAACGCAGCATCACGTGACGTAGCCTATACTAGTGTCGGCCGGGGAAGTTGGGTTTTGGATAAAACAGGCAGGGTGTAGTCTACTCTCTATCAGGGCCGTAACTACCATTGAGGACACCGAGGTCATGTCCTCGGCATTTTTTTCCCACGGTATTTTTTTTTTCACTCAGAAATGTGAAATTTAATATATGATGAAAATCGTTCTGACTTTGATCGGTGGAAAAATCTAAATTCAGCTTGCATCCCCTGTTCTCATTTGTTTGTCTAAAAATAAAGTCCACATAATCATTTTTAAACGAAGCTGAAATATCCGACATTGGAAACATTTCATATCAGGCAGCCTCGCGATAGTCAGCTAAGCACCACGGGATATACAAGAGTTGAGAAGTGTTCTCATCAAGGTCCGACTCCGCAGCCAGGCAGTTTGTCAATTAGTCGTGGAATCTGAAAATTGACATAAGATGAAGAAGTCTACTACACTAAAACAAACCAAACTCAGCTCTGGAAAGTCAACAAGTGAGAGAAAAAGAAAGAGGGAAGAAGGGGAGTTAATTTTGCCAGTCACTGACAGTTATGTGCCGGAATGCTTATGATCATTAACAGTGCAATTTTAATTAGCATTTCAAGCAACAACAGTCGAAGCCACTTAGCTAGATAGGATTTTCGTTTTCCAGGCGGCACAAAATCTTTTTTTCTCTCTCGTCTCGATTTGATTTGGTGCGTTTCAGATCAGAAAAGGCTGGACAGTCGTGACCTGTTGTTTATGAAGTTATTGGGTGCTGACGAGACTTGAGCTATTTTGCTAACTTACCAGACTATAGGCTAACGTGAACGCAAGACACTATTGTTTTGATCATTGGTTGTATTTTCGAACGGAAATGAAAACGGGTAGCAAACTTATGTTCACATTTTATTTACAACATGATGTACCACCTCTGTCAATCATGACCAGCCCAGCCGCGTTCACAGCTCCTCCTCCGATCACCAGCTGGAGATGAGCCTCCTCTCGGGAAGTCTTGTCCCGCCCCTCTTATTGACTCCCATCTCCAGTGAGGCTCAGTCTCCGAATGTAGCGTTTTAGTCGGTTTTGTCCAATAACCGTCTAGTATTTTGCTATTGAAAAGGGCATATATTTTTTAAAAAGCAATTGAAGTCCATTCAGGCTCGGCTAGATTGCGTTGTCACTCTCACTCACTCACTCACTCATTCTCACTCACTCACTCACTCACTCACTCACTCACACTAACTCACTCACTCACTCACACTCTCATTCTCACTCACTCTCACTCACACTCACTCACTCACTCACACTCTCTCTCACTCACTCACACTCTCTCTCACTCACTCACTCACTCACTCACACTCTCTCACTCACACACCATCACTCACTCAAACTCTCACTCACTCACGCACACACACACACACAAAATACTTTTGTGATCGTGCAGTTTTGAAATTGTTAAAATAAACATGTTCACCTACATGTTCATCTTGTTGGGCTTGTGATTTTGACTCGTTTCCAAAATGTATGAAAAGTCACCATATTAGGACATTTTTTTTTGGCAAATAAGATGTATCGCAATGTTTGACCTCGGTATTTGAAAAATCCTGGTTACGGCCCTGCTCATACATGTCAACCTATACGGAATGTCTGTATTTTATATGGATTTGATTCAATAAACGTAGTATACAGGCGTATAAATAAAGTTATACGGATTCTTTAAAAAAACTTCAATATTTATTTAGAACTATAATCAATTCCCACGATGATAAACATACTGTACAGCACAGACAGCCAGTAAAGAGTCTTATGAAATCGCGCGTTATCTTGTGGTAGCGAGACTTCGTTCCACTTTTGATCATGCACACATCGCATTGCGAGAATCCCGCCAACCGGGAAGTCATAGACATATAAACATAGACGCCGCCTTCTGCGTAGAATCATACGTCATCCATATTGGATGTGGCAAAGTGGAGCTTCTTCAACCGTCTCTGGTATAGCGTCTAGAAAGTAGCTGAGAATAAAGATGCCTCATTCATGCGCTGCGTTTAACTGTACCAACAGGTTTACCGTCCAAACGAGATTACATGGAATTACCTTTCACAGGTGAGACTGGAAAAATACTTTGTATTCATTCTGAAGGTTTATTGTTATTAATATTGAATAAAAAGTAACTGGGATATATCATTGTTAATTATCATTCAAATTTTAGGTAAATTATTTTAATTTGCATCTTATACGGATTTTATAAGGGAAATATGGATTTTGGAGGTTGGCTATACAGGTTTGATTGACCAAAGGTTGACATGTATGATCGCTGAATATGCCCTGGATTTTAGGACCCTCGCAGCCTTCAGTGGATGGAATGACACAACACTCAAAGCGGTCTTTCGCCAGGGGTTGCGCCCTGAGATCCTCAGTAAGCTGGCATGCAGGGATGAGAACCTCTCGCTGGACATCTTGATCAAACTGGCTATTTGTCTGGACCAACTGTTGAAACACTAGCCTTCACTCCTCAGAGATAAGAAACCAAACCCACCTCCAGAGGACCATGAACCCATGGAGCTCTCTTGCTCACGGTCATCCCGTGCTGAGCATGCCAGATGGCGTAAAGAGGGTTTGTTACTACTGTGGGAGCACCGATCACCACCTCCAGTGCTGTCCAGTTTGACCTGTCCGGGGAACCTCCACTGAGAGATCCACTTCCTCCCCAAGGCTGATGAGAAAGCTCCACTCTAAGTCCTTCAAAATCCCCATATTACTGAAGTTGGCATCCTCCACTCATGTGCTGTCTGCCTTCATAGATTCAGGAGCAGAGGGGAACTTCATCAGCAAAGCTCTCGTACAGGAGCTCCACCTGCCAGTCACTTCTCTGTAGAGCACACTTAGCATCTGGACCATTGACGGCGGACCCATAGGCGACGGCCCGGTTACTTCCCAGACACAGCCACTTCAAATACAAGTAGGAGCCCTCCATCATGAATTGATATCCTTGTACATCACGACCACTGATCACCATGATATCATCCTTGGCAACCCCTGGTCACAACTGCATGACCCCCTCATCTCCTGGCAGAACAAGGAGATACTCCAGTGGTCACCTACATGCTTCCAGAGCTGCCTCTCTCATCATCTCCTCTACCTCAGAGAGCCCACTTCCAGCCTCCATGGACAACATTCCTGAATGCTACCAGGATCTTTTTGAGGTCTTCAACAAGGGGAAGGCCTGCAGACTACCACCGCATAGACCCTATGACTGTGCCATCAAACTGGTACTGGGCACGGCACCACCATGAGGGTGCATCTACCCCCTTTCCCAGAAAGAACATGCCATGGAGGAATACATCCAAGAAGCTCTCAAACAAGGTTACATCTGGCTGTCGAAATCTCCTGCCTCAGCCGGCTTCTTCTTTGTCGAGAAAAGAGGAGGTGGACTACGACCCTACATTGACTATCGAGGGCTAAATGAGGTCACCATCAAGTACCCATATCCTCTCCCACTGGTACCAGCGGCTCTGGAGCAACTCAGATCGGCCAAGATCTTTTCCAAGCTGAATCTCAGAAGTGCCTACAATTTGATCTGGATTAAATGAGGTGACGAGTGGAAGACAGTGTTCAATACAACCACTGGTCACTTCAAATACCGGGTCATGCCATATGGACTACCTTCAGCTCCCAACATGTTCCAAAGTTTCATCAACGACGTACTGCGGGACATGCTGGGAAAGCACGTCATCGCATACATAGATGACATCTTGATTTACTCCTCAGATTTCCACAGTCATCAAAGCCACATCAGAGCCATACTAAAATGGCTGCTTGAAAACCACCTCTTCGTCAAGTCTGAGAAGTGCGAATTCCACCTAGACAAGATCCCCTTCTTGGGCTACATCAGCTCAGAAGGAGTCAGTATGGATTCAGCCAAAGTCTCGGCCGTCGCCTCACGGCCGCAACCCAAGTCAGTCAAAGACCTCCAGAGGTTTCTAGGTTTCGCCAACTTCTACCGTTGATTCATCAAGAACTTCAGCACCTTGGCCTTGCCTTTGACCACTCTCCTGAAAAAGGGTCCCAAGTGCCTTAGGTGGAATCCTCAGGCAGAAGAAGCCTTCAACCAATGTGGCTCAAGGCCACATTCACGTCGGCTCCCATTCTCCAACATCCAGAGCCCACGAAGCCATTTGTTGTAGAGGTGGAAACCTCTGACACGGGAGTTGGAGCCATCCTTTCCCAACGATTTGGAGAAAGGCCAAAACTACACCCAGTGGCTTTTTTTCTCCAAAAAGCTTATCCCTGCTGAGAGGAACTATGATGTGGGCAATCATGAGTTGCTGGCCATCAAGCTAGCCCTAGAAGAGTGCAAACACTGGCTGGAGGGAGCAACTCACCTGTTCACCATCTTAACCGACCACAAGGACCTAGAGTATCTCAAGAAGGCCAAGAGGTTGAATTCACGTCAGGCCAGGTGGGCACTATTCTTTACCTGGTTTAACTTTTCTCTATCTCCTTCCGACCAGGGTCCGAGAACACTAAAGTGGATGCTCTGTCCCAGGCTGTAGATCCGTCATCCAGAGACACAGAACCCCAACCCATCATCCTACCCCACCATTTTATTGAATCCATCACATGGGATTTGGACAGTGAAATTTGTAAGTCTCAACCTCAGACTACTCCCAACAACATCCCACCTGGTCTTCTCTTTGTGCCCACATGTCTACGCAGTAAACTCATCACCTGGGTGCATTCCTCTCTTGCCACTGGTCACCCCAACAGTTATTGCACCTACCAAATGCTGAAGAATGGGTACTGGTGGGACAACATGTTGACCGAGATCAACCGTTTCATCACTTCCTGTTCCGATTGTGCACAAGCCAAGGTTCCCCAAGCTCTTCCGGCCAGCAAACTTATGCCTCTACCTGTCCCAAAGCGACCATGGTCACACTTGATCAACTTTATCACAGGCCTTCCTGTGTCCCAAAACAACACCATAATCATGGTCACCATAGAACGGTTCTTGAAGGCCTTGAGGCTCATCCCTCTTCTGGGCATTCACACTGCTGCCCAAACAGTGGAACTCCTGTATCAGCAAGTCTTCTGCTACTACGGCATCCCTGAGGACATCGTAAGTGACTGAGGTCCTCAGTTCATATCCAAGTTCTGGTCATGTTTCATAGAGAGGGAGTGTCTGTTAGCCTCACGTCAGGTTACCACCCCCAGTCCAATGGGCAGGTAGAGTGGGCCAACCAGGAGATCAGCTGCTTCCTACACATCTACTGCATGCACAACCAGGGGGACTGGGTGCATTTCCTGCCATGGGCCAAGTATGTGCAGAACTCACTGAAGCATTCTGCGACTCCGCTAACACCGTTCCAGTGCATACTCGGCTACCAACCACCTTTGTTCCCCTGGGACAACGCACCCAGTCAAGTCCAGGCAGTCAATGGCTGCGTTTGAACCATTCAAACTGTTTGGGAGGAGGTTCATCAGTGACTAGAAGTTGTCTGCATGAAATACAAAGCCTATGCTGATCGTCATAGAGGAGAGACCCCCACATACCTTCTGGAAGATTGAGTATGGGTGGCAACAAAGAACGTATGAGAGACACAAACTTGTAAGAAGTTCCAGTCACGTTACATCAGACCCTTCAAGGTACTACGGTGCATCAGTGATGTCTCTTACCGACTATAACTTCCACTGCACAGCAGAATCTCTCCCACTTTCCACGTATCCAATCTTAAACCCGTCATTCCAGGTCCGCTGTCTGAGAACACATCCACTCTAGACCATCCCGCTCTGAACCTTGATGGAGAACCCATCTACCAGGTCAACAAGATCCTCGACTCCAGGTGAAGAGGCGGCCAGATCAAGTACCTGGTAGATTGGGAAGGATACGGGCTGGAGGAACAGAGTTGGGTAAAGTCCAAAGACATCCTTGACCCACTGCTCAACCAGGATTTCTACACTCAGCATCCCAGCAAACCAGCACCTAGAGATCAAGGATGCCCCCGAAAGACTTTAGCTCCTGGAGGTAGCTCCTCGGGGTGGCTCTGTCAGTAACCCTGCTGGTGAAGAGCTGACTACAAACATGGACAGCTCAAACTACAACTCCCAGAACACACAGCGCCCTCTGTCTCTTGCCTTCTAACACACAGTTGACATCCATTTCCTCATCACCTGCCCCTGCATATAAACACCAGTCACACAAGCACTCAATGCAAAGTATAGTTCTGGTTCACCGATCATACCAAGCCTTGTTATCTCTCTGACTGCCTTTCTACCATTCTGACCTTTGCTAGTGTTTCTCATTTCCTCGATCTCTGTTTACCTCTGATATTCTGTTTGCTGATCGCCTGACCATAGCATGTTTACTGATCTTGATTCCTGTCTCTCGATTTGGCTTGGTTCACTATTCTTAAGATGTCTTCCGCTGCACGTACATCCGTAAGTGCCTGCAAACTCACACATGCACAATGAGCACATATACATATGCAGAGCAGTGGGCAGATATGTTACAGCACCCGGGGAGCAGTTGGGGGTTGGGTGCCTTGCTCAAGGGCACTTCAGCCCAAGGCCACCCCGTGTTAACCTAACTGCATATCTTTGAACTGTGGGGGAAACCGGAGCACACCCATGCAGACATGGGGAGAACATGCAAACTTCACACAGAAAGGCCCCTTTCGGCCACTGGGCTCGAACCCAGAACCTTCTTGCTGTGAGGTGACCGTGCTACTACTACACCACTGTGCTGCCCATTATTGAATGTCTTCTGTGATTATCTATCCATTTTTTCTACATTAACATAGCATGTGAAGCTAGCTGTTCGCCGTCCCAAAATGAGTGTGTCAACCAATCAGATGCTGTGTTCCTGATTTGGTCAATCTGAGGCTGTTTCTGACTGGGCATGTGTGTTGGGGCGGCTCTGATCTCAAACACATTTTCAGTTTCCCAAGGAGAGCAGGTGGAGAAAAATAGGAAAAGAGAAGCAGACATTGTATTTTATCTTGGTTAATTGTGGTGTGAATTTAGTGATTGTCAGGGATGAAGGTTGGTAAACTGTCCTGATATGTCTCGAGCTTTACCCAGAACTTTTCACTGTTCAGGTAACAGCTGTATCGTCCTCTACTGTACAAGCAGGAACAGACACAAAGGCAGGTTTGTGAGAAGAAAAAAGTGCACAGCTCATGAAATCAGTATGCTTCACAAGTGGGATAGTAATGCATCACAAACCAGCTCCTGAGGTTTAAACTGAACAAAAATATTTAGACATAGAGCATTATGACTTACATAGGGGAGAGTGGGGAGACTTGGGACAGTTTGTATTCCCATAAAGTAATTTCAACCACTCAGGTTTTAGATTGCATCAGAAATTAGATGTTGACCCTTAAAGTAACCTGCTTCCTTTGGAGCCACAAAGCTGGACACTGCAGTAAGGTTTGTGCAGTTCAATATTTTATCAACCAAAAACTTTTCTACTTTTCCTCTATCTCCATTCTATGGTGTAATGTACACTGGTGAATTGGGAATTTGTTAGGAATTAAAGTATGTAGCCTAGAATTACCATATATAATATACATTCTGTGGAAAAATATTTAAGGATTTTTTTTTTCAAAATGGCCAGATGTGGAGAGTTGGGACAGTTCATGTTACAGGTTTTTTTCTTGAGGTTTAAAAATATAAAATAGTTTTAAAAATTGTTAAAAATATGGGCTTGTTCCTGTATGAGGACTAAGCTTATTTGATTCCTTCTTGAGAATGGAACTGTCTTGTCTTGACAGGTTTGGGTAAACTGCATTGTGTGTTCATACAGTTTGTGTTAGGAGTTTTGACAATAAATAAAAATTAAACACGTAGGTCTAGGTATTTTATTTTTGTTCCATGTCTCCCCACTGTGTCTCAAGTCTCTCAACATAATGTCCCATATCTCCCCTCAATGTCTCATGTCTCCCCCCAAAAAATAATGACAGTAAAAGTGAAGTTTGAAGGCCAGGGTATGTGACAAGCTGAGAAACTAATGTTGGGGTAAGAGGGTATAATAAATACTCCTCTCTAATGCAATATGAATGTGACACTACCTGCAAAGAATTTCACATAATCTACAAAAGCTGAAAACGTGTCCCAATTTTCTCCACTCTCCCCTACCAAAACTGTGTTCTGCCTATATACCACTGTCTTCCATACACAAAAACTCATACTTCTAATGTTTAAATTTCATGGCCTATACACGTCTAAAGTATCCATACATGCAAAACTAGGTAATTTGTCACATGCATACAGAATTTAGTGTGCATCATGTAAGCACAGTCGACAATCTAAATTTTTGGAATGTGAAATGATGTAATTAATGTTGTGTGATGTGGTACACAAAAGTGATGTTGGTTCATTACACATTCACTCATGAAGGTTAAATTGCACAAAATGTTTCTAATTTGAGCAATATTATTTGCACCTAAACTGTCCTTGTAGTTGATCCACAAAAACTGATACTACCACTGTTTAAAACTCTTGCCTTTTTTTACACACACATGTAAAGAAAAGACAATGTCTGAAAATGAGAGATTACATGCATTTTACCATTATTCACAAAAGTAAAGAAAAATTGTCAGGAGCATATTTACACAGGACATAAAAGGGTTATGGTATGACTGCAGGTTACATGAACAGGTGAAGTGTAAAGTTTAGGTGTCAGTGTATGCAGTCACTTTTATGTTACTTTTTTATATTACAGTCACTTTTATATTGAAGCAGTTACATTTACATATTTATATATGCAGTCATATTTATATACAACCCCGATTCCAAAAAAGTTGGGACAAAGTACAAATTGTAAATAAAAACGGAATGCAATAATTTACAAATCTCAAAAACTGATATTGTATTCACAATAGAACATAGACAACATATCAAATGTCGAAAGTGAGACATTTTGAAATTTCATGCCAAATATTGGCTCATTTGAAATTTCATGACAGCAACACATCTCAAAAAAGTTGAGACAGGGGCAATAAGAGGCTGGAAAAGTTAAAGGTACAAAAAAGGAACAGCTGGAGGACCAAATTGCAACTCATTAGGTCAGTTGGCAATAGGTCATTAACATGACTGGGTATAAAAAGAGCATCTTGGAGTGGCAGCGACTCTCAGAAGTAAAGATGGGAAGAGGATCACCAATCCCCCTAATTCTGCGCCGACAAATAGTGGAGCAATATCAAAAAAGAGTTTGACAGTGTAAAATTGCAAAGAGTTTGAACATATCATCATCTATGGTACAGTGCATAATCTCATCAAAAGATTCAAAGAATCTGGAAGAATCTCTGTGCGTAAGGGTCAAGGCTGGAAAACCATACTGGGTGCCCATGATCTTCGGGCCCTTAGACGGCACTGCATCACATACAGGCATGCTTCTGTATTGGAAATCACAAAATGGGCTCAGGAATACTTCCAGAGAACATTATCTGTGAACACAATTCACCGTGCCATCCGCTGTTGCCAGCTAAAACTCTATAGTTCAAAGAAGAAGCCGTATCTAAACATGATCCAGAAGCGCAGACATCTTCTCTGGGCCAAGGCTCATTTAAAATGGACTGTGGCAAAGTGGAAAACTGTTCTGTGGTCAGACGAATCAAAATTTGAAGTTCTTTATGGAAATCAGGGACGCCATGTCATTCAGACTAAAGAGGAGAAGGACGACCCAAGTTGTTATCAGCGCTCAGTTCAGAAGCCAGCATCTCTGATGGTATGGGGTTGCATTAGTGCATGTGGCATGGGCAGCTTACACATCTGGAAAGACACCATCAATGCTGAAAGGTATATCCAGGTTCTAGAGCAACATATGCTCCCATCCAGACGATGTCTCTTTCAGGGAAGACCTTGCATTTTCCAACATGACAATGCCAAACCACTGTAGGTGCATTTGGGTAATTGAGTGATCAATCTCATGAAATCAGTCTCATTAAATCTGAAGGTTAATAATTAAATTGAATCAGTCTCATTTGAATCATTTTCAGTGAATCATTTCATTGAATCAGTCTCATATTATCATTAAATCACTCATGGAATCAGTCTCATTAATCAATACCATTAATTTGGTGCTTAACCTCCTAGGGCCTAGCGGTCACATACGTGGACAGCACTTTTTAGAAATTCAGAACAAGAATCCACATATGTGGACATACTTTTTCTCAAAAAGTACATCTTATCAAAGATGATGCTTAGTTTTTATTCTAATCAGGTTCTAATAAGCCCAAATAGCAAAAAGAAATAAAAAATGCATGTAAAAAAAACAGCTTGGGTCTTAGGAGGTTAATAATAAATTACCAAACAGCTAAATTATGGTATATTCCAAATTATTATGATCGCTTACCATATTACATAAATTATATGCACCTTTTTGAATTCTTTGGGAGATTGTGTGACTTCATAAACATTGAAACACAAATAAAACACACAGTTTCAATAATAAATTAATTTATTATAACAAAGATAAAAATGGATAATAGCAGATTGAAATATATACAAACAGTGAGGTGTGTGTGTGTATGAGAGGCCTTGTGTGGGTGTGGCCTACACAAAAGAATTCGCTTTGGTTGCTAAGACAAAAGAATTAGCTTTGTGTAGCTAACTAAGATATGTTTGTGTGTGTGAGAGAGAGGCCTTGGGTGTGGCCTACAAGAGGGTTAGCTCTTGTAGCTAACTCCACGTGTGTTTGTGGGGGAGGAGTTGACCACGTGGCTAGGCCTATGGCCTAGCAAAAGAAAGAAGCTAGTGTGGAATGCTAACTGAGGTGTGTTTGAGCACGTGGTGAGGCCTTGTGGCTAGCTAAGGCCCAAGGATCCTACCTTGTGGAGTTAAAACAAAAGAGGTGTGTGTGAGTGTGGGGGAAGGACCGCCACATGTTCGGGTAGGCCTAGATTAACCTCGTGTGGCTAAGCTAAGACAAAGGGGAGCTAGCTAAAGTGTGTTTGTGAGTGGCCACGTGGCCTGAACAAAGAGCTAGCCTGTGGATTGCTAACTGAGGTTTGTTTGAGCACGTGGTAAGGCCTAACAGTCCTTTGGGGACAATACAGTTATCTCTGGATGCTAATAAGATAGAAGAATTAGCCATAGCAGCTAATCCACTAGCTTTATAACATTACCAAATTCACTGAAATCTTGATACAATCAAAATGTGTAATAAGGAAATCAAAATGTTAGTAAGGGATAGAGAGAAGCATGCACAGCCTATCTATTAAACAATTGAGAGATTAAAACAAAATAAATCAATTCAACACGCTGCGTGTCTATAGTGTAACAATTAAACGTGAGTTTAAATTCACACTACTTCAATAAAAGCTAATTCCTAAGACTAGGTTTTGCCCAAATGCCAAGTCTTACTCAGTATCTTGCCTCTAGCAAGATTATGAAGAGATGTTCCGAGACTTTGGAGTTTCACCGTTGTGGAACACGTGTGGCTTCCGTGAGGCGATTCCGTGGAGCAGAGAACTTCTTGATCCGACGACGGTCGCTTGTGATGAAAAGAAAGTCTCTGATTAAATACTGTGCACAGCTTTTGAGTTAAAAAGGATTCAATCGCTCCTTAACTTTAAAATAACTGCCTGGTTGCAGTGTTGTACGTACTTATAAGGAACAAATTAAAAACCGGTTGTAAACTCAAGCTGAGTTTGAAATCGCGCCATCTTAGAGTCTACCGTGGCCAAAGGTAAACAAAGAAAAGTGCGAAACTCTGATTCTTGCAAGAAAGAAAAGAAAAGACATCTTTTTGGGTTTGCTCGCGGAGCGAGCGATTCCTGCTTGTGTCCGTGTTGAATCACGGTGCCAAAAGAGGTGGAGCTAGGAGTTCCCGGGTTTCTTATGCCTTCATGTAGGATGTGACGTTGGTGATCCCGCCCACGCATGACGTAGGTCAATGCGGAAGTTGGCTGATGGGAAATGTAGTTTCTAAAAGGGACTGTGTTGTAGTTTTTAAACGGACTGTGTATTGTACCTACACCACATACTGCATCAATTAAAGCATTATGGCTGCATAGAAGAAGGGTCCAGGTACTGAACTGGCCAGCCTGCAGTCCAGATCTTTCACCCAACATATGGCGCATCATAAAATGGAAGATACGACAAAAAAGACCTAAGACAGTTGAGCAACTAGAATCTTACATTAGACAAGAATGGGTTAACTTTCCTATCCCTAAACTTGAGCAACTTGTCTCCTCAGTCCCCAGATGTTTACAGACTGTTGTAAAGAGAAAAGGGGATGTCTCACAGTGGCAAACATGGCCTTGTCCCAACTTTTTTGAGATGTGTTGTTGTCATGAAATTTAAAATCACCTAATTTTTCTCTTTAAATTATATATTTTCTCAGTTTAAACATTTTGATATGTCATTTATGTTCTATTCTGAATAAAGTATGGAATTTTGAAACTTCCACATCATTGTATTCCGTTTTTATTTACAATTTGTACTTTGTCCCAACTTTTTTGGAATCGGGTTGTATTAAAAGGTTCTCCTTTTCCTTGTAGTTTTATTTGAAATCATGACAGTGATGTTTATATTGTCTAAAGGACCCACATGAGCATGAATTTAACAGTAATATTTGTGTTTGTTTGCCAATACCTCAGCAAGTGGTTAGGGCATGTTGTGCGGTGTAACTGGGAAATGTTAAGAAAATATACATAATTTAGGCACTTGTATAAGCAAGGGTACAGCAGGGAGTTGAACCCCACTCCAGCCAAAGATCACCAGTTTAAGTGGTTAGAACACTGTAGGACTTTGAGTGGGTGGGTGGAGCACAGAAGTACGGCAGGCCAGAACTGAGTTGCAAAAACTCTTTATTGTGACACTTTTCAGTTGAACACAACCTCCCAGCCACACAGACATGCACACACACATCAGTTGTCTGGTTGGGGAGAGAGCTCCTTTCCTCTGCTCTCTCTCTCCTTATATAGGGTGCAGTCACTGGGGAAGACACACAAACACAGGTTAACTGACATCAGGTGCAGTGATTCTGCCACTTACCTTGCCTGACTCCGCCCTCCGGTCACAGACCGATGCTTGACCACGCCCCTGCTGCCACAAACACACTAGTGGTGGTGTTCATTTACTGATGTCAGGAGGCATTTTGCATGCTTCCTAAAAAACAAACTCTTTTAATTGTGTTGTATTAATCTGGTAATGGCATCACAGGTGTGAGGGCCCATCATGGCTGTTTGCAGCTATATTTTGAATTGAATCTGGCAAATTGTTGTCAAGGGTTTTTTCTTCACCACAGAAAGAATTCTTCTGTCATTAACCACAGTTGTTTTCTGTGGTCTTATGGATCTTTTGGTGTTTCTGAGCTCAGCAGTGTGTTCTTTCTTTTTAAGAATGTACCAGGCCACACCTAATGTATTTTTGTTGTCTGTCTGATGGGTTTGTTTTGATTTTTCAGCCTAATGATTGCTTAATTCATTGGCAATGACAGCTCTTTGGACTTCATATTGAGAGGTAACAGCAACATATGCAAATACCAGAGTTGAAATCAACTCTATACCTTTTATCTGCTTACTTGTAAGGGAAATAATATTTCAGAGAACACTACTTTTCCTATACCTTTTGGTCTATTACTTGTGGGGTACACTGTAAACAATTGCTGTAAAACTTACAGTATAGCAGCATATTATTTTACAGTAAGATACCGTGTGATGCTTATACAGTAAATAACTGTAGATGGCTATGTTTATACAGTACAGTGTACTGCTACCGTAACGTGTGAAGGTTTCTGGGAATTTTTTGGCGCTAAGCATGAAGCGAACAGACGGATGCTGATGCAACCCACTCACCCACTGCCGTGAATCTGGTAAGGGAGCAGGAA
This sequence comes from Neoarius graeffei, assembly GCF_027579695.1. NCBI lineage: Eukaryota > Metazoa > Chordata > Actinopteri > Siluriformes > Ariidae > Neoarius > Neoarius graeffei. The sequence continues at coordinate 52,082,545 of NC_083584.1, forward strand.
GCAAGCTCTTTTGCAAGTTGCCTCTAAATATAATAAGCTTTACTGGATGTTGAACTCATACTGACTTGTTTTTATGACTGGTATTTTTCAACATGTGCATAAGTCGGCAACATCTGTATCAATTCTACAAGTATACGGACACAATCTAATGTTGGTTTTTAGGCCTAAACATTAGCCTCAGGGCGGCACGGTGGTGTAGTGGTTAGCGCTGTTGCCTCACAGCAAGAAGGTCCGGGTTCGAGCCCCGTGGCCGGCGAGGGCCTTTCTGTGTGGAGTTTGCATGTTCTCCCTGTGTCCACGTGGGTTTCCTCCGGGTGCTCCGGTTTCCCCCCACAGTCCAAAGACATGCAGGTTAGGTTAACTGGTGACTCTAAATTGACCATAGGTGTGAATGTGAGTGTGAATGGTTGTCTGTGTCTACACTGTTAAAAATTTACTGTAAAATTTACAGTAACATCTTGCAGTAGTGTAAAAATTACAGTAACATACTGTTCCACAATTTACAGTAGGGTTTTTTGTTACTGTAAATTTTTAAACAGTGTAGGAACACATATTAAAAAATGCAATAATTCCTACACTATCCAAAGCTGAAAGTCTGTACATTATATTATTAATTTAATATGAATAATTAATATCAAAATGTATAATGAATATAAAATGTTAGTTATTTCATTTTAACTCCAACATACTATGCTGGATTACTTTTAATCACTAATGCCATAATTATTGTATATTGCATAGTAATCTGTTTACAATAACATTTAATACTAGTATTAGAAACTCAGTAGCTGATTACACAATATCATGTATTTGAGCATATATGTCAATTTATGCACCGGGACAGGTTGTCATGTGACAGATATGACAATCCAAATACTTTGTGACACCTTGCCCCACACTGACATGTGTGCTAATCGTAATTAACATAACTGCAGTTACAGTATCAAAGGAAACATTATTCTCTTCTCCACACATGGTAAAATATTTTTTAATTTTTGTTTTTACATCTTGAAGGTCAAAAATAAGACAATAATAAAATTGTGCTCACCTAAGATTAGAATGACTTTGACCACATGTGAACGATAAATTGACCTCAGAACATGAAGGCAATAAATAAGAATTTAATTTTTGCTCCTGTGCTGTCGGTGGTATGAACCTTGTGATAGCTTACCCATGTGACAACTTACCCCACTCTCCCTTACAATAAATTCTGTGCAACACCCTACATTGTAATTCAGAGAATTTTCATCAAGCTCTTACAGTTTTAATCACATAAGTAAAGCAAGGAAACATTAAATAGATTTAAAAAAAAACCCTTCATTTATGGTTCTTCATATGCTTTGTGGAAAAGGGTTATTAAATCCAGAATTGTGAAGTGTCTCATTGAAACTTTTTATTTATTGCACTTTTGTCAACAAATACAAAGCAATGCAGTCTTGATGGTTTAGAAGTAGTGACTGCTCAGAGCAGCGACCACGACTGCCAGAAACTTCTGCCATGTAGCCTGAATTTCAGGGGTGAACTCGGGTCCGAATTTGGTCGCGATCACAATAGTTAGGCAATCAGCAAAAAGCTGTGGGAAAATGTTATGAATAGTAGATGAAACAGGCTAATAAATAGACTACACTTTGCTTTGTAAAGGGAAAAGATGACATACCCTGAAATTATCGGGGTCTACATTGAGTGTCTCACTGTGGAGTTTGCTCAGATTCTTGTAAGTCGTCTTGATGTTGTCCAGGTCCTTCACTGCCTTGTCCAAAGCTTTCAGCACGACTTTGCCATGGGCAATGACCTCAGAGTTCCCCAGGATGGCAGGAACACTGTTCAAATTTCCAAATTTTCCGAAATAGCGCTGAGTCCAGGGGTAGACAATTAGTACTCTGTCGCAAATAAGAAACAAAGAATATTGGAACCTATTATCTTAAATTTGTGTTCTGACTTGATACACCAGTAGGCTTATCAGCTTAGTCCTTTGTAGAGAGATTTACCTTGCCAGGGCCTGAGGCCCGATCTCATCAACATTGATTTTGTCCCAGAGATCTTCAATAGTACTCCGTTCGGACTGTGACCAAGAGACCATAATGACTGGTTCTTTTAGGTTTTGAGTTCTACAGCACTGACTGAGCAGATGGAACGATTCACAATTCACTTTCCATCTCCGCCCCAACAACACATACACACCAAGTGGCTATGTGTTAATTAATTAATGCCTAGAGGTAATGCATAACTGGTGGAATGGTTTTCGCTTATTTTTTTTTATTAAGGTTTAATCAAAGAAAGGCTATTACATAGAATCATTACATTATTAACATTTAACAAAATTATCATATAGTGTTTAATTTATTGGTAGCAAAAATTTTATTATTATTATTATTATTATTATTATTATTATTATTATTATTATTATTATTATTATTATTAATCAAATCAGGTTTCCTCAATAACCCGTATTGGTTGAATAGTTACAACAAATAAGATAATATTTGCTTACTATACTTTTTCTTAATTTATTGGCACATGCATAGCTTATTCAGTTGTTATATAGTGAGCCTTAACATTAGTTTAAGGCTGTATTTTAATTTCAGTGACTCTATCCAGTTTTAGATTATGCCCCTTTCTTTTTTTATCGAATAGCACCGGCCTGTTACACCCATTACATTTTAACGCGGTGAAATTATCTGCTATGCCAGGAGTTTTTTTTTTTTTAATTATCATTTGACTCGGGGTTTTTATCCTCAGATGACCCAAGTTCTCAGGCATCATTATCAAATGCTGGAGTACCATAATGTAGAAATCTCTATAGTAAAAAAGAAGACAACCCCCCCACGAAAGACAAATAATTTCATTTCATCATCATCATCATCATCATCATCATCATCATCATCATCATAATAATAATAATAATAATAATAATAATAAAAACTCTCAGAAGCTACAATCATTGTTAGTTGAGTCATTTCCGCAAATCATTGCTAGGTCAGTATTCAGCAGAACACACGTCGGGTTTGAGCACACTCTGGGAGTTTGTTTGGTTTAAAAAAATTGGTTCATAATGACCTAGCATGGGGTTATATGTTGCTATTTATGGATTGTTCTGCCTATGTATTTTTGATGGGGAAATTCTAACGAATACAACAACAACACTTTTATATATACTTTTATACTTTTCAGCAGCCAATTCCAATAGCTGAACGTACTGTAAATTCGATCATAAGTCAGTGTTGATCCTAAAGTTGATCCTTAACCATACATTGGAAGGAGTTTAGTGCTGTCTAGAATTTGGTTTGTATCACAGACGCTTCATGTTCCTATAAAATGAATTCTTAGCTGAATTAATTGATTTGATTCTATATACTGACATATTTCCTTCTGAAACAAGAAGTCAGTGACATCGTACTTGACTGACTTACTTAGGAGTCAGTCATTTTTTTAGATATGAAACGAAACATGAAATGAAATATTTATTTTGAGCAAGTGATCATTTAAAAACTGATTTGGTCACATCAATGAATATACTGTAACATGAGCAGCCAACATACCTTGCCTCTCATAGAGTGAATTGCAAAAGCTACCATAGTAATGGACAGAACAAAATATACTGATGAGGCCTACCTCATGTTCAATTTGAAAAATAGGCATTCTGTGTTGTCCTCTTTCACCCAGACATGAATGTCCCCAAACCTCTATACTTCTCCTACCAACCAAGGGCTTGTTTCTATTTATGCAACCCCATTTTCTGCATGGACCCATTGCATTTATGAGATAAGCAGAACAAACTTATTAGAGGTAAGGAAATTTGAGGTACCAAAGTATGTACAGCCACCTGTTTCATCTATTAAGTATATGGCCATGGCCTGAAAAGTTATCAGGCATTAAAGAACCCCCTATTCCAAAACCAGCATAAAAAGCCAGACTGAAGTTTACAGGTGATCACCAGGCTTTTGGAAGAATGCCCTCTGTTCAGATTAAACAAAATTGAACTGTTTGGCCATAATGATCAAATATATGTATGGAGTGGGGAAAAAAGGGTGAGGACTCTTAATCTTAATCTGAAGAACACCAGTCCAACTGGGAAACATGGGGGTAGTAGTATCATGATGTAGGAGTGTTTTTCTGGAAAAGGGTCTGGTGTGCTTAAGAAAATAGATGGCATCATGAGGAAGGAGGATTTTCTATAATACTAAAAACACCTCAAGACATTAGTCGGGGAGAATTCCCCAAAAGCATCTCAGCATCACACTGGACACTCTAATACAGTCTTAATTTCTTGGGAAAGATCAAGAAGATTTGAATAGGTTACCTTGATGTTGTCCAGGTTTTTCAACGCCTTGTCCAAAGTGGCTTAGCACAACTTTGCCATGGACAACAATCTTAGGGTCCCCCAGGACCACACCAAAGCTTTTCAAATCTCCTGATTTGCTGAAATAATACAGAGTTTATAGTGGACAATCAGCACTATTGAAAAATAAGAGGTTAGAACCATCTCTACACTCATTTTTTCATCTTCAGTAACTGCTTTATCTTGGTCAGGGCCACAGTGGATGTGGAGCCAATCTGAGTAACACTGGGCACAAGTTTGGATAGGATGCAATGCACATTCACATTTGTGCACACACACCTTGGGGCAATTCAGCTTAGTCGATCTGTCTACCTGCATGTTTTTAGAAAGTGGGAGAAAAATTGAAAAAGCAAAAACAAACCAGAGGAAATTGTAAACCCATGCAAAACTCAAACCAGGGAGCAGGGAGGAGGCAATGCTACCCACTGTGCCACCATGCATAATTTATGTCAGATTACTTTAGAATCATACAATGTGTTGTATACCAGTAACTAGACACTCTAGATTTATAAATTCCTACCTAGTGCTATACAGAGCTTTACCTTGTCAGGTTGAGGGGCCTGATATCATATTAATATGTAATCCATACATGATTGCACATATATAATCAATTATATAATATTGAATTAGATGATCTTATATGATCAATATAAGACATGAATGAGCATTTTGCTGCACTTTGTCTCTTAGATACATGCTCAGCTCTGAGTACATGAATGATATCTTCTTCTTCTTCTTCTTCTTCTTCTTCTTCTTCTTCTTCTCCTCCTTCTTCTTCTTCTTTTGGCTGCTCCCGATTAGGGGTTGCCACAGCAGATCTTTCATCTACATTGCTCCCTGTCTTCCGCATCCTTCTCTACCACACCTGCCACTTTCTTGTCCTCTCTCACCACATCCGTGTATCTCCTCTTTGGCCTTAATTCTCCATTTTTGTTTGCCTGGCAGCTCCATCCTCAACATTCTCCTTCCAACATGCTCTGCATCTCTTCTCAGGATATGCCCACCATCTCAAGTCTCATCTCTCTTAGCTTAATTCTCAAGCTCTCCACATGTGCTGTCCCTCTGATGTGCTCGTTTCTTATCCTGTCAAACCTTGTCACTCCCATGGCAAACCTTAACATCCTCAACTCTGCCACCTCCAACTTTGTCTCCTGTCTCTTCGTTAAGGGTACTGTCTCCAATCCATACATCATAGCTGGTCTCACTACTGTCTTATACATCTTACCTTTCACTTTTGCTGGGACTTTCCTATCACAAATGACTCCCGAAATCCTTCTCCAACTGCTCCACCCTGCCTGCACTCTCTTTCTCACCTCACTATCGCAGCCCCCATTTTCCTGCACAGTTGGCCCCAGGTACATGAATTCACCAACTTTCTTTACGTCTACTCCTTGCATCTTCATTACACTCTCATCCCCATTCTCATTGATGCATGTGTAATCTGTTTTGCTACTGCTCACCTTCATTCCTCTTCATTCCAATGCATACCTCCATCTCACTAAACCCAGCTCAACCTCCTTTCTACTTTCACCACATATCATAATATCATCTGCAAACATCATGTTCTATGGTGACTCTTGCCTCACTTCGTCCATCAAGCTATTCATCACTATGGCAAACAAGAAAGGGCTCAAAGCAGATCCTTGATGAAGTCCCACCTTCATTTTGAACCATTCAGTCATTCCAACTGCACACCTCACTGCTGTTTCACTGTTCTCATACATGTCTTGCACCACTGTAATATACTTCTCATTCACTCCACACTTTCTCATACAATACCATAACTCATCTCTCGGCACTCTATCATATGCCTTCTCCAGGTCTACAAACACTGTAGCTTTCTCTGGCCTTCCCTGTACTTCTCCATTAACATTCTTAAAGCAAAAATTGCATCCGACGTGCTCTTCCTTGGCATAAACCCGTACTGCTGTTCACAGATTGCTACCTCTCTTCTCAGTCTCGCCTCCAATACCCTTTCCCATACTGTAACTTATGGTGTGGCTCATCAATTTTATCCCTCTGTAATTACTGCAGCTCTGTACATCTCCCTTATTCTTGTATATTGGGACTAGCGCACACTTTCTCCATTCATTTGGCATTTTCTCATTCTCTAGATCTTATTAAACAATCTCATTAGGAACTCCACAGCTATCTCACCCAAACATCTCCAAGCCTCAATCGGAATAGCATCTGGTCCAACCGCTTTCCCAGTCTTCATGCTTTTCATGGCTGCCCTCACCTCATCCTTACTAACCAACTCTACTTCCTGATTTGCTGTCTACAACGAATCTGACCTTTTCTCTCTTGGATTCTCCTCATTTAATAAATCCTCAAAGTACTCTTTCCACCTTCTTAATACACCCTCTTTGTTTGTCAGCACGTTTCCATTTCCATCTTTCATCACTCTTACCTGCTGTACATCCCTCACTTCCCTGTTTCTCTGCCTAGCTAGTCTGTACAGGTCTTTCTCTCCTTCACTGTAAACCCGAATAAGTTGAGTTTACTTAAAAAAATTGAGGAAAGTGGTTGCCTTAAAAAAATAAGTAATTATTAATGATTGAATTGAGTACCTTAAACTTACAGTCTTCTGGTAAGTTTAAGGTACTCAATTCAATCATTAATAATTACTTATTTTTTTTTAAGGCAACCACTTTCCTCAATTTTTTTAAGTAAACTCAACTTATTCGGGTTTACAGTGTTCTTTGGTCTTCAGTCTTTCGTACTTCTCATACTTCTGGTAGAAGTTGAGTACATGAATGAGATATGATCTTGAATAAAATCATATTATTTTATGTATGTGTTATATGATAAATTTTTCATGTTACTTCTATCAAGCATTTTACTGTAAGGGATCTGCAATAATAATAATAATAATAATAATAATAATAATAATAATAATAATAATAATAATTTTTTATTATAGTAACACAAGATTTGAAACTGATTTAACAACTTAAAACAAGACATTGAAGTTCCTGTCAAGCCTTATCTCTGACACATTATGTCCATTAGCTATGGCTTTCAACAGAAGGCTATATCAGAAAATTATACAAAAAACAAACAAACAAAAAGCTATTGACTCGATTTAGAGTTAACGTACACGGATTATTAAGGTCATCTGACACTGCAAATTGGCATGGCCTTGGTGATTTAGTATATGTTGGAGGTGGGCTTGACCACATTTTGGGGTGTGGCACATCTTGGCACTATAAAATACCTAGCCAGCTGCCAATCTTTTTTTTTTTTTTATTTTCTTCTACCAGAATTAAAAAGCCTGAAAAGACCAAAATGAGTCTGACAGATATAGATAAATCCCTGGTCAGGGCTTTCTGGGGTAAAGTTTCCGGAAAGGCTGACGCGATTGGCCATGACGCTCTGGTTAGGTAAGGCTGCAAAATATAATTTCTTATGTAACTTAAACTGGCGGCACGGTGGTGTAGTGGTTAGCGCTGTCGCCTCACAGCAAGAAGGTCCGGGTTCGAGCCCCGTGGCCCCGTGGCGAGGGCCTTTCTGTGTGGAGTTTGCATGTTCTCCCCGTGTCCGCGTGGGTTTCCTCCGGGTGCTCCGGTTTCCCCCACAGTCCAAAGACATGCAGGTTAGGTTAACTGGTGACTCTAAATTGACCGTAGATGTGAATGTGAGTGTGAGTGGTTGTCTGTGTCTATGTGTCAGCCCTGTGATGACCTGGCGACTTGTCCAGGGTGTACCCCGCCTTTCGCCCGTAGTCAGCTGGGATAGACTCCAGCTTGCCTGCGACCCTGTAGAACAGGATAAAGCAGCTAGAGATAATGTGATGAGATGTGACTTAAACCAGTGGCAACAATTAAAATAAGAAAAAAAATCAAGCTAATCAAAACACTTTGCCGTATGCACACCGATTTCTTCCCCTTCACCACAGAATGCTTCTTGTCTACCCTCAGACCAGAATTTATTTTGCTCATTGGCCTGACCTGTCTCACGGCTCTGAGTCAATAAAAGAACATGGCAAAACCGTGATGGGCGCACTGAACGATGCTGTGGAGAAGATCGATGACCTTGTTGGTGGCCTGAGTGCCCTAAGTGATTTGCACGCTTACAAGTTGCGCGTGGATCCAGGAAATTTCAAGGTAAGCTCTGGTCATATAGCCTAACGCTACAAACTCAACAAGTTATCAATGTATTGTTCATACTTTTCTTCGTCATCTTTTGCTTCAGATTTTATCTCACAACCTCCTCGTAGCCCTTGCCATCAATTTTCCTGCTGATTTCACTCCAGAAGTGCATATTGCTTTGGACAAGTTCCTCGCCGCCGTGTCTGCAGCACTTGCTGTGAAATACAGATGAATAAGAAGATATTCTTGTTTTCAAATCACCATATGAATAAATTGCAAATGAAAGAAATGAATCAATTCTTGAAAAGAATACCATGCATGCTCCATACAAACACAACACGAATTATTTCTATAAATCCAAGGGACGATGACCGTGTAAATATGGTGTTGATGCCTCTTTTACCAACGGAACATGGATTAAACAGTCAGTGAATGAATGAGAAATAAACAATGGCTTAATTTAGGTTAGATGGCGCGCACAGACAGTTGAAATTCAGATACAAATTCGAGTGCAAAACTTTGCAGTTTATAACAACAGCATGGATAGGTTATGTTACATAATAGGCCACAATACAGTAATGATCTCAATTTTGAAAAATAACATTCATAATTACAATTTTGATTTCCTAAAGTGGGATAAACATTGTCTAATAAATAGCCTATATATGCCCATCAATTACGTTTAAAGTGCAACCATTTTTTAGATGCACCGAACATGGGGCGCTGTTTGTAAAATAGTTTAACCTGTTTCTGGATGTCATTTTTTTTTCATCACTGATCACAATTTTCATACATTTAGAGATATATCCAGTGTTCCGTTTCCTCGCATTTTTCCATGTAAAATAACTTGAAAATTACTGCTTATTTGTCAAAATATAGATGTTAAAGGTAAATGTATTTTACACTGTATTTTTAGAGGATATGTAAATTGCCCATGCCCCTGTGAATACTATTGGCTTCTTTCACAGAAAGAGGTTTCTCAAATTATTATCGAGATCTTGGAATTACAATGTTCAAACAATTCTGTGATTTTAAGATATTGAATCATAAAAGTTTTGACCTTGAGTAGGATCAAGGAAAGTCAGATCTATAGCTACCATATATTTCGGTGTAAAATCTATCGCACATATGAGTTACATATCAATGATTTATTACTTTTTGGGAGAAAATGTTGAGATTAATTAATTGAACACATGAGCAAAAATATTGAGATTAATAAATTTAGATTAATTCATTTTTCAAAAAGTCACCTTGATGATTACAAGGTCTCGTATTTTCTTTTCTTTTGCTTGTGAGCGGCGGTATAAATAGGCTAAACATTGCATATTCTGGGGTGAGTTAAAACAACAACAACAAGTTTGGCAGCTCATTGTTCAAAGTAGACCTACAGTCGATAACATGGGGGAAAAGACAACTGTAACTTTGTTCCAGCTCCTTGACGCATATTCATGTACACAGACATTTCAGCCACATTTTAGATAACATTGCATGGCCATTTTGAAATGATTTAGTATATTTCAGAAAAAGGCGACAAAAATTCACCTCAAAATATGTATTTATACGGTAGCTTATGTGTATACTGCTTTGCTCACAATCTTCCTTTATATATATATATATATATATATATATATATATATATATATATATATATATATATATATATATATATATATATATATATATAGTGTGTGTGTGTGTGTGTGTGTGTGTGTGTGTGTGTGTGTGTGTGTGTTTAGCTATCTATCTATCTAACACACACACACACACACACACACACACAGCTCATACAGCTCTGGAAACCATTAAAGGGATCCTCCAGCGGATTTATTCTTAAACTTATTTTAAGTAAAAGTAGACGCAGATTTCACTTCAATTTTTTCTTAAATCAGCATCCGTTTCATTTAAGTGTTTGTGCTGGAATCCCAACTTGGAGCACAACTCATTTTACTTAATGAGGGACTCATTAGATCACCTGAACCAAATTTTATTTAATGAGGAAAAGTATAAAACCACTGCTGTTGTCATATCCTCTTGCAGTAAGACCAGTTTGGATGGCAACAGCAGTGCAAGTAGTACCTTAAATTTAATTGGAATACAAAAAAATATTGATCATGCCAAAAGAGTTTTAAAAAAAAGTTTTGAATGAGAAAAAGAAGGGCTCAGTTCTGGCTTTACTGGCAGAGGGATACATAAAAATGTCCATGTTCCTCAAACACACACACACACACACACACACACACACACACACACACACACACACACACACACACACGTGTGTAAACATTACATATTTTGAGGTGATTTTTTGTTGCCTTCTTCTCTGTGTGTGTGTGTGTGTGTGTGTGTGTGTGTGTGTGTGTGTGTGTGTGTGTGTGTGTGTGTGTGTGGCAAAAAAGGTTCTAAGGAAACAGATAAACATTTAAATGTTACATTTAGACTTGTATATACCGTAGCATTTGCATTTAACATTTACAGATAAAAACATGATTTACATTTTCAAAATTTCAAGTAACTTTCCATGGGAAAAATAATATGAAGAAATGGAACACTTTTTTTTTGCTTGAACCTTGTGCTAAATGATAAAAATGACAGCCATACAAAGGTTAAACTGAACATGTTTCGTATCCTGTTAGCCCCACAGCACATTATTTCTATCATTGTGCTCGACTTCAAGCCTGCGTTACTTCGTTTTTTTTTTTTTTTTTAATTACTGGGGTCTTGCAAAATAGATACAACCCGCATTTATATTTTGGATTTTTTTTTCAGACATATTGTGAAATAAAGATACACTCTTAGAGAAAAGGGAACCCTAGGACACAAACGCAAGATTTTCAATTGTCTCTCTGGAGGAGAACATATTTACCCTCTACTCTCCTATGTACCCTCAAACACAAGTGTTTCAGCATCTTGAAAGACTTCTAGGAACAACGCTGAGGCTTAAAGGAAGCTATGTACCATTAACTTTCCAAACAACCACTGAAGAACACGAAGCGTGTTCATCTTCCTATTTTCATTAAAAAAAGTGAGGAGAAAAACTTGACGTCAGCTGTATTTCAGGACCACGAACAGCAGCTCCGTTTGAGTAAATAACATTTTTTTTTTGGAGAAAAAAACTTCACGAATTACTGGATTATTAAAACGATTATTAATCCAGTGGAAAGACGTGGAACCTATCTTTGAATCTCAAAAGATATTTCAATTTTAGTTGCTTTAATTTCTATATTGTGGAAATTAGTACAATTTTAAGAGTAAATGCAGCTCAACACTGGGTAATGATGAAGCAAAAAACGATAGTTCAACATGTCGATAGAGCAATGTAAAGTATAAACACAAGTGTATAGTTTAATTTGATTTATTTGCATGTTTGCTTTTTGGTGTGGCCTCTTACTAAAGAACTAGACCCATGCAAAGAACTCCAGGTCATCAGTAAACTCCAGTTGGATGGACAAGTGAACTAATGTTTGTTGCTTCCAAATAAAAAAAATTCTCTTCAAACCTTATAATATTTTAAACACGACTGCATTTGTCTACATCCATTTAGTAATTGATAGTGTAGGCTTACAACAGAATACAATACAAAGAATACGTGTTTTTAAGTGTTTATTTCATGTTCTAGTCACAGAGTGAAAGACCTGCACATCTTTATATACTGATGCTTGCTTAGTGGTACTGCGTGCTCAGAGCAGCCACGACGACATTCAGGAACTTCTGCCAAACCTCGTGCACTTCAGCGGTGAAGACTTTGGGTCCCAACTTTGCGGCCACAGAAACGGTGAGGGTGTGAGCAAGAAGCTGAAAGTAGACAATTAAAAGGTCATAAACACACGAGGAAGTTGCAGTTTGCCATTACTGATATTAAGTCCGAATGTAAATATCTGGATATTTTATTTATTTATTTATTTATTTATTTTTTTGCATTGCAATTAATGAGTTAAACGTACCGAGAAGTTGCTGGGATCCACGTGCAGTGTGTCAGAGTGAAGCTTACTCAGGGAGGTGAACTCGCTCTTAATGGTGTCCAAATGGTGCAGAGCTTTGTCCACACCAACAAGGACCACCTTTCCATGTCTAATCACCTCGGCGTTTCCTGCGATGGCTGCGGGATTGGATAGATTGCCAAAAGAAGAGAAGTATCTCTGGGTCCATGGATACACAACCAGAACTCTACACAACAAGACAGGCACATAAATAAATGTGGTATCTGCAGTCCACACTGAAAGAGAAAAATTTCAGAGTGAAATTTTGGGAAGTGTCTTGAACTTTCCTGTAGCCTAAGCTTACCTGATCAGGGCCTGGGGTCCGACTTCTTCAGGATGGACTTTTCCCCACAGGTCACTGAGGACATGGCGCTCGTGTTCTGTCCAGTGAACCATATTGATGCCTTAGTGAATTCTCTGAATTCTTGAGCAAAACCTCTTGTGAAAGAATCTTTACCTATTTTGCTGCGGGGCTCTTTTTATTGACGCTGAAAACCCCTTCATTGGACTGAAGGAAAATTTGGATTGGACGAGCTCCGAAAGTGGGCGGCTTGACAAAGATCGGCGGTTTGCCAAGCATCCACACCTTTTGGCAAATAGTAGGATAATTAGGGCGTTTCCTCTTCTAGTCATCTGCACGACCAGATTAGTTTTTAAATTGGATGGTGTAAAGATACCAAGTAAGATGCATGAATAACAGACCATAATAAAAGAATAATTAAGCCTTAAATCACAAAATCTCACACTTAACGAGGACATAAATTCATTTTGGCTAAGTGAGCACATGTGAAGAAAGTTTACACTATTGCTACCAACTTAAAATATTTCACTTGTTTTTGTGTATGAATATGCCGACATAATTTAAAAATAGAACTGAAATCTTGTAAAAAAATTTTTAGACGGCCACATTCCATTAGAATTTATTTTTATAACTGAAATTATATGTACCACATATAGTTTACTCAATACAGCGAGAGAAACAGAACATTTTTTAAATTTTAAACCTTTGCTGAATTTCAGACTAATCCGAAAGAATGCTCAAATAATTCTGTGCTTCTCTTCTTCTTCCTCTTCTTCGTCGACTACTACTATTATTATTATTATTATTATTATTATTATTATTATTATTATTATTATTATTATTATTATTAGTGTTATTGTTATCTAGTACTATTATTTGTTTTAATAATCGTATTACTTTTTTTGAAGGGGGGTAGGTAGACTATATTTGTGTATCTAAAAGTCATGTGAGGTCATTTTTCTCTGCAATGTATTTTATTCCATTTTGGAGAAGATCCAAAACTGGCTGGCCAACCCAAGCAAGAGGTGGAGTCTAGATTTGATACAGCAGGGTGTGCCTGATATCAGACTCAATAAAAAGAGGCATACAACACGAACATGCACAAATTTCTTTTCTTGACATCTTTTTAGAGGTGAAAAAAAAAACAGGATCAGGGCCGCAATGAGTCTCTCAGCGAAAGACAAAAGCGTCGTCAAAGACTTTTGGGCCAAGGTCGCTCCAAAGGCTAATGAAATTGGCGCCGAGGCACTTGGCAGGTGAATTAATTGCTCTTACTGATTGGAGAACAAATTGTTGTGGTACATGTTAGTCCCTACTGAAGGATATGTTTCTTATTTGTTGATGGGTTTGACTGATTGATTGATTGATTGATTGATTGATTGATTGATTGATTGATTGATTGATTGATTGATTGACTGATTGATTGATTGATTGATTTTTTTTAATGCAGGCTTTTCGAGGCCTTCCCTCAGACA